>NW_026926243.1:20000-269729 GCF_032062105.1 Saccostrea cuccullata | reverse complement strand
ATCAGGATACTGTACAGCAATCAATAGCTTATTCATCGATATGAGTGATTGATGAACTATTTAAAACTGGGACATACCAGTATGCTGCCTTTCTGCAGAACAAAAATGTTCTGTGCATGTTGTGCACGCTCTAAATAGAAACATAACAGAGCATCTCCACCTAGAATGTTACCGTTTCAAATCAGATAATTTTTCAAACAAAAATTGCGCCATAAAAAAGAAAAACGAAGGTGGTCTTGATCTTTTCCTTAAACTAGGAAACCCAAATATTGGCCTGTTAGTTAAATTTATAACATTTGAATGATTTCTTTCTGATTTTTCGAAACCGAAAAGGAAGAATATAAAAAGTGTTAGAAATATTCTCCATATGTTATTTTTTTCTACATTGGCTTTTTCATACGTTGATTAATAAGCTACTTACATGAAATCTGTACGAACTTATTATTATTAAAAAAATCGACTGCATGGCGCAATGGTTAGAGCGTCTGCACTAGAGTTGTGAAGTAATAAGCTGATCCTTACGTTGCGGGTTCAAATCCCACTATTGGACGTGGAGACAGCGGGTACTTCTGATGAGACCGTATAAACAGAGGTCCCATGTCGCAGTAGGTGCTGTTGCGAAAAAAGACCCCTCAATGCTCAATTGCTGTAAGTGTCGAGTATAGTAATTGCAGTTCTCCACCGGGAAGTTGTGTATTCTCCTTATACACATGTGACATAATGTAAATTGATGGTGACAAATGAAAGTTTAATCAAATTAAGTTTAAAATTTGAAAATCAGAAAATTGAACTCTACCGATAAATGGTAATTTTGTAGACTTTAAAAGTATGCTTGCACAACACGGTAAAAACAAATAATTATATGAAATAACGTATTGGCCATATGTTATACATTTCCTAAAGAAAGAACAGAAGAAATAACACAGAAGTGTCGGATCTTTTGCAAAAGGTTAATAAGTGCATACACTTATAAACATTATTTTATTGAAAATAGAAATTCAATAAAAAATAGGAAGTATTGACCTGAGTTTAAAAAGTGCAATATTTGAAATATATGAAAGATATTAATTAAATTAACACGGGGTGGTTGATCCACCTCAGTATTCGTCATGTAGTATCCTCATTACCAACAGAGTCAACCTCAGTACCTCTCATGCAGTATGTCCTTAGTGTGCACTAGATATACAGTGTGCTCAGTGAAAACCTCAGTGCTACTCAGGACTACCTCAGTGAACTCAGTACCAGGCTCAGCACCACTCAGTACTTCCTCAGGGTGTTGTTGGATTCTCAGTGCTTTTTCGTTACAGTACAGCTGTAGTGTTTGCATATATTTATTAAGATACTGTATCTATATACTATGTTTATCATGGTTTTATGTGAAGGTGTTTGGTTTTTTCAGTAGTTTTTACTGGGCGCTCAGGAAATAGATCAAAATCTGATGTAAGAAGCTTTCAAAATGAAATACAGTTCATTCACTGACAAGAGACGACATCCTGAACTTTGTCTTAAACGACTCAGTTGGGTCACTTTAGATGATGTTTCCTCAAATAACATGTCATTCCTGAAACTTTAGAGTAAGAAAACAGACATAAAAAGCGGTCCCAAGGCTTAGATTCTTGTTTTGGTTAATGGTCAGGAATTTGGCTCAGATCTGAATCTCAATTTCTCGATACAGTCGTGTAAAATTCTTTGTCTTATTAATTCATTAATTTCTTTAAAGGTTGAAGATAACAAATAGTATTCGATAAAAAATCTGTAAACAATTATACGAATAAAACACAGACCCCTGAAAATTCCAAAGGTTGGATCAGGGGCTTAAGAGTAGTAAACGCCCCCTGTTGATCAGTCACATGTGCCATATGTATATTGATCAGGTAGACAAAACATTCCGTAGTTCAGTATTAAAATGAAGATATTGCTCTTGGTAAGAAGCAAGTCAGGCAAAAATACGACCCATTGATAAAGGCAATGTTTGTAAACAAATTCAGTACAACTTGAATAACGACCATAGAAATTTACATCGTGCTGACTTTTACATGAGAAGAAAAAGACATTTGTCGTGGCTAAATTAAGACATACTGTGAAATACCGGTATATCAGAATTAATTTCAACGGTTCTTTTCATGCTATCATTACGTATATATTTTCTATCATGGTCGTTAAATTATGCTAAGGGCCTTGGTAACAAAGATACCTTGGTAACTTATCTTTCTTTCTTATATCATTCTTATATAAAGTATAGTTGTGACTTTGTTTTTATACTTAATCGACTACGGGATGTATCCGTCAAACCTCTAATTAATACATGTATATAGGGCTCACAGTTGATGTGCTAGGTAGATTGGGGATGTTTACTCCTCTAAAGCTCCTACTCCTACCTGTTGAATATTCAAAGGTCTGTATTTTACGCTCTGTTCACAGATTTGTATTGTGGATTTCTTTAGATCGATCACTGTTTCTTATCTCCCCCTTTTCATTGTAGTAAATATAAGTTTTCTTACCATATTCTGAACGACCTTTGAAAGAAAAGTCGCCATGCACTATCGAGTACCCAATCGTTCCAATTTTGTTTGTTTTACGTTATAAAGTTACGAAAATATTTGTCCGCTGGAGGGTTTCCAATTTTAACCTATCGTCGGCGGCCATGGAGCAGTGTCGGATAATTTTTTTCCTAGCCAGCACCCAATGCGATACAGGACTGGTTTCCAACTTTCATTTCTTGTAATAAAATTCTAAACCGAGAAACAAGGATCAACTCGTCTGGAAGAGACGCTTTTAACCACGGACTACAATCTATGCCGTAAATTTCCCTTAAGTGAAGACTAACTAGCCTTTCATTTTAACCCTTTCTTTTTTGATAAATCACATACATATATTGAAAGGCAAAAGAAACGCAGGGTAAACCTTAGAGGTGAAATACTTTTATTTTTCCTTATGTAATGTCTAGTATTCCTATCTCATGTTTAAAATCATCTTTAATAAAAATGTAATAAAAATTCCATTTGACTTTGACTTTAATTCATGTTATTGAAACTGATATGACGATGCCACCTAAAAGGGAAAATTGAAAATTCTAACTATCTTCAATGTCTCCTTAGTGCATATGTCAAAGTCTTGTTTCTCCTTTTCATGGAGTTCATCAGTTGGTTATCCTACAAAAAGGATGGTATTGATTTTGTCCAAATTTTAACGCACTTTCAGAAATTAATTACCACAGTTCGTATTTTTTTTCAAAGCGAGCTGCCACATAGGTTTGTAGCGGCCGAGGGTCAAACCCACGGATTTCCGATCAAGGAGCGAGCGCTCTACCAAATGAGCTGCGAACAGTAATGCAATTGTATTTACAGTGTTCTTGAACTTAAATCAAAGAGTGGAATCAAAACAAGAAAAAAAATTCTTTTTCACTAGCGATCCACCTTATATATTGACAAGGAAGTGAAATCTTGAAAAGGAAGGTATGGTAACCTAAACAAATGTGTAAATTTCAGATAGCCTTTAAACAATTCGAAGAAAGAAAAAAGGAATTATTAAAGTCTTGCAACTCTGAATTATTTTTAGTCCTTTAAGCTGATCCAAATGTAAAATGTTTGGAAAACACAATCACTCTTTTTTACTTCCAAATGATGATAATGATCGTATCATATACAGCAGACTTCAAATGATATTAAAAAAGCCAATCAGGCAATTTCTTTGTAGTCAACACTATATCTAGTTCAGACTATGATCCGAATTCTTTTACTGTTGTGTATCTCCGTTACTTAAGCAGTATTCAAAATGTTTGAATCTACAGGTATAGATTCATATTTTCGAATGTTAAACGCAAAATTCCTAGTATTGTTAATTTTAATTCATTAAGATGTTTTTCATCTAAATTTAATTTCGAAATTAAAATAAAATAGCTTGAAAACACTATGGTTGCTTAAAAGGGTCATAATGGTTTAAATATCCCAGTGCTCGATTTACTTTCGTTTAAACGATGAAATAAAATTATATTTAAAAAAAGGAATGTTTAAAAGTCTCATTTTTTATTAATAACAGAATACTATATAAAATATAAAGCCAAATAACATATTTTTCGAAGATAATTTTTATAAACCTTTTTCAGTATGGGGAAGAAAATAAGGAAATATCATCATACTATACTATTCACAATGCCCAAGCAAGAAAGAAAAAGAATATATAGTCAAGCAGCTGAAGGCTCAGATCAGGGGAGAACCACAGGTTTTAAGAAAACAATAATTTCTGACATTCATTTTAACGAAAATCTACCTACAACATCACATAAGACCGAACAGAGGAAAAGTATGGAAGAAACATTCTCTCCTCGTGACAATTTTGAAAATACATACACACAGAACCATTTTGAGGATATTGTAGATTCAACTAAAGAAAACCTAGAAACCTCTTCCCCCTCTTCTCCATTGTTTGAAGAGTCAGATGAAGATGAAAATGAAATGTCTGAAGAAGAAAGCAAGCATGTCCATGCATCGGTGTCGGAATCTGTCATTAGGGCTGATGTTTTGCCATCTGATAAAGGAGCTAACTTCCTTAAACTCTTCTATTTCATCTGTAGTTTAGTGACCAAAGCTGCTAGAACGTGGTTTATGTCCAAGTACCCGAAACAAAAATTGAAGAAAAAACAAAAGAAACTGAAGAACCTGATGGGCAATGACAACAACAAAACATTTCTTCAAAGATCAGACGAGGGAAGTAAGTTGTTAAAAGATTTTAAAGTTTACTGAAATATATTGTCATCAACCCTGAGTTATGCCAAATGTTACAAGAGGTAATATTAGGGTTTTCACTATACAAGTTTTAGTATGTCTCCTTGTGGCCTGCGTGGTGCAGTGGTTACAGCGTCTGCTCTAGAGTCGTAGAGAAAGGAATTGATCCTTACCTCGCAGGTTTGAATTCAACTGAAGGACGTTGAGACCGGTCCTTCTGACGAGACTGTATAAACCGAGGTCCCGTGTCGCAGAAGTTGCTGGCACCATAAAGACCCCTCATTTCTAAATTACAAAGTTTGCCTCTTTCCACTGGCAAGTGGTTGAGTCTCCATATGAGTGAAAAATTCTTGAGAGGAACGTTAAACAACATACAAACAAAGGACAAGATAGAGTAACGGCCGAATCTGGCCCTTTATTTGAGGTAAACATCAGAACACTGGTAAAATCGTGATAGTTTGTAGTTAAGAAGTTAAAATGATGCTTACTTTAAAGCAAGCACTCATTTAGCTTCAAAGCTTACATGGAAGCCACTAGATGGTGAAGAAGTAGGACATTTTCCAGAATTTACTCAATGCTTGTGCAATTTCATCATATTTAAGATAATTTTCTCTTCGGAAAACATAGAGCACAAGCTTGCTTATCTAAGATTTTTACACATAAATAGTATCTGATATTAGTGTATAAAATATATAAAGGACAAGATAGGGTAAGACCAGTATTTAGCCCCCGATATTTGGTGTACTAGTATTTCAGAAAGATCAATAAATGTATTCATAAAAACTAGCTGTCACCCCTGCCACAAAATTAGTATAAATTCTAAGATTTAGAATATACAGAGGCACAGTGAGGTCAGGAAATAGGTCAAATTTCAAAATTTCTCATTTTTATGCAAATTTTATCGATTTTACAGCACATTTTGCTTCGGAAAACACAGAGCACGAGTTTGCCTATTTAATAAATTTATATATTTTATACACTCATATTTGGTGCAGTTTATGTGTAAAAAATCTCAGAGAGGCAAGCTTGTGCTTTATGTTTTCCGAAGAGAAAAGTATCTCAAATATGATGAAATTTCACAAGAATTGAGTAAATTCTGGAAAAAAGTCCTACTTCTGGATCCTCTAGTGGCTTTCATGTAAGCTTTGAATCTAAATTAGTGCTTGTTTTAAAGAAAGCATCATTTTAACTTCTTAACTACACTTAGTCTAACTATTACAATTTTACCAGTGTTCTGATGTTTACCTCAAATAAAGGGCCAGATTTTTACATCAAATGAGAGGCCAGATAACCATATCTTGTCCTTTGGTAGATAGGCAAGCGTGTGCTCTGTGTTTTCCGAAACAAAATATGCTGTAAAATCGATGAAAATTTGCATAAAGAATTTCGAAAATTGATCTTTTTCCTGACCTCACTGTTACCACTGTATATTCTAAAGCTTAGAACCAATACTCATTTTTTGGCAGGGGTGACAACAGGTCTTTATGGTTAAACTGTTGGATCATTCTGAAAGACACCTAAAATCGGGGACCAAATACTGGTCTAACCCTATCTTGTCCTTTATGTTTCTAACATATGTGATGATATTTTCCTTAGAGTATTTCAATTTCAATCCTCTTTAAATATATTACATGAAACCGAGTAACTTCATACCAAAAAAATGTATTAATTTTATCATAATACTTTTAATAAAAATTAAAAAAATCCATATAAAACCTTTCAGATTCTTATTAGAAAAGGATAACTCTCGGTAAAATCACTAAAATAAGTACTAGTATATAAAAATTTTATCAAAATCAGTTTCTAAAACCACACTTTTCAGAAATATAAAATACCGTGATTTTAACTTCTAACTCGAATATACAGGTGAAAGATTATTAGTCACTAGTCATTGTTTGGCTGATGTAGGATTGACCCATGTATCCTACTGATTATCTAAAAATCAGGATCATGAAGGAGTGAAAGGGGTTACTTACCCTTCTTTTAAGGAGTAACTGTAACAGTCCTATAAAGGAGTTACTATAAAAATCCTATATTGCTATTGTTTGAAATTTTGGTATTCTTAATAAACAGTTCTTACAAGCTAGAGTGTAAACGTTCTAACATGTATACGTATGCCCAAATTACCGAAAAGAAAAATCATGAAAAAAATTACTCCTTGTTATAAGAATCTCTTGTTTGCAGTTATGGTCATTTACGACGAACTGGACATTTCAGCAATAGCGTGCCTATCAAGAAGCCTCGATACGAATTCAGAATGGAAAAAGGAATTGCAAGTTAATGACCACTCCGATACAGCAGAATTAAGAAGAATTCAGGAGATAAGGAATAAAATCGCTCACAATAATGTAGGAGAAGTAGATGAGGCCGACTTCAGAAAAATGTGGGAAACTTTAGAAAAAGTGAGTTTAGTAACTATCATTTAGCAAATAAAACCACACTCGATCTAGCCATCTATGGCTTTCTCTTTTGGATTTTTAGATAGAACTTACATCTCTAAAATTGTCAGTAAATTTCCATTCACCCCCCCCCATTAAACTTGAAATCCCACGATCGCAAAGGGTCATAGTGTAGAAGGCTTAAGGCATTTCAGACAGAAAATTAGTTTTTAAACCACCTTTTAAGCATTTTAAATTCGGGGATACTTCGATGAGCTTCTTATGCTAAAAATAAGCTTTAGTTATCTTTTTTTTATTTGAGAAATAGTGAAAAATCATTGAGACACGTAATCATTTGCTGTCACGAAAATCTGTTTTGTAATATTTACATTCCCATTTGTCCTTGTCCGAGACAAAAGCAAAAATAGTAAAAAGTACAAATACTCTATTTTTATATAAATCTATACTGCTTCATTGATACTAGTAGGCTTATTCTAAAAAAAAAAATGAGCTGGGCGGGACAAAAAAAAGACAGAACCAAGGGTTGTAGCACATGAATTTGTGGGATCAAAAGCATGTAAATATATGGGATAACTGTCAATTAATTTAGTTTTATGACAATGATCATTCGATTACCTTCGTCGTTTATGCAAAGTACCACGCAAGTCAATAGATTGATCATATCATGAAACCAAAAAAAGACAGTGTTTCCTTAAATGCAGGAGGCATTCGAGGAACATATCTATTAAAAATCAAAATTGTATTTTGAAGTTCTAGTTTAGAAAGAACATCTTTTTCAGACCTGAAAAGGGTTTCATACTTTATAAACACAAAAACGTTGGAATTTCTACAATCGAAAAAATAAGCTTATTATTACTTATACATAGAGAGGACTTTTTTGATATCAGTATATACATTCAGGAAGAAGTATTGTTTTTCATTGGGATATGAACTATTCAGCGAAAAATAAAGGTATTACAGTTAAAGAGAGGGATTGCATTTAAACAAAACCATACAGATTCCTAAAGAAGGGTTGGGGTTAAGACTCATTTCTTTCTCTCTTAGGCTGTATCGAGGCTCTCAAAAGGAAAACTAGATAAACATTTTCTGGAGTATCGTCGCCTTGATCTATTGGAAAGACGTCTACCAGGAGTACAGATACAGAGATCCATACCAACAGAAACAATAAGTAAGAGATGCCTTTTTTTCCAAGCAATCTTCAACAGTTATTATGTCAAGATGATGACCAGAGCGATGATGGATATGATAAAGATGAAGAAAATGATGATCAGAGCAATGGTGGATTTATTAACGATGAAGAAGATAGACATAACAAAGATCTACGTGATTACATTGATAATGATACATCTGCCACTGACGATGATGACGATAATGAAGAAAAAGTGGGAAAACGATCGTATTGATATTATGTTGGCTTCTCACGAAAGATAATTCGGATTGAGGGATTCAAATTTTGAAATCGTGGATGTTTAGATTTTTGATACTTAATATATCACTAAAGAATTTGAAAATTCTTGAAATCGTTCAGCGACGAGTGTATAAGATGATAATTATTCTTTTTAGAAATGGTTATATATAATCAATAAATCCATAAATTCACAGTGTATAATGAAATAAAAAAACGAAGTAATTTACACAGTAAAGCTTTGGTGCTTTCATTAACAATTTTCAGATGTTTTACAAATAAGTTTTTTAACTGTCATATAGTAACGTTTCCTGTCACAATATATTTCCTGTATTTCCATGTATACGAGGGTTGTCCCAAAATTCCGTAGACAAGCGTTGTTTTGTAGGAACCCTATGTCATACATTAATGAAACTTCGTATATAGATTAAACCAACACTATCTAATAAATTTATGGACAAATATGGAGTAACTAAACAAATTATTCCAATTTAAAAGACAAATTTCATTGTCTGGTGTAGGTAGGCGGCGCAATACCCAAGAGTTGCAATTAAAACTTGGTATATTATATTTAAAATCCTACGGAAAAGTAATTACTACCCCGTTTTTTTAATGGAAATGAAAATTCTTAATACTGTTCTATTAACTACATTTCCCCAAATTTTGGTGTTTATGCTTTGATAAATATGATTTTTATAACGTTTTATATACATGAGGTTGAAATCCGACTTTCTGAAAAATGGCCGCTGCGTTGACACCGCGGCGCACTGGACTATGATCAAGTGTTTTGATCCTGAATTCACTCTTACAAAAATGTACCAGTCATAACGGTTTGATAGACTATGAACTTTTTCTCAATCCTGAGTATTTAAAATGATTAAAATGGTTTCTCTATGTATATAAATAACAGTAGCTAAAATAAAAGACGGGGCTAAGAAATGGGCAAGAGTTGCATTGTGCAACTCCCTGAGAGAAAACAGACGAAAAGACCGTAGAAATGTAGCGTTTTCAAATTTTTATTATTTCATACCTGTACATGCATATACTTTGTTTACATATTTTAATGTTTGACCATATCATAGTAAATAAGATATTTCACATTTATTACTATAACCGTTTCGTTTAATTTAAGAATTTGAATCTGGTAATTGAATTATTTTCTCCAAAAAATTGAACTGTTGACATTTGTATTTTTTGACGTTGCAGATTGCTCCGGGTGTTAGAGAACGATATCACTTTAAATGTTATTACTCGAAAAGATTTCAAGTAATCATCATAAAACTTCGTAATTTATCTGCCAAGAACATGCTCTCTCCACCCTGAAAATTTTGTAAAGATACTTCAATTTCTTTAAAAGAGCTCAGTCTACGAAATTTTGGGACAACCCTCGTATATGTCTTTATTTAAAAATATATATTTGTAACTATGTTTTAGCTTCGGGGAGCTTATGTAATACCCTCGGTGTCGGCGTCCCAAGTTAAGTTTTTTGGAGCGGTTTTCTTTTTAAGTACTTCTATGTCCTATATTGATTAGACATGCATGGAGGATGCTTCTAGTGTGTTTCATTGTACCAGTCAACGTTACAAATGCTGCAATTTCAGCAAAGGAATGACCAGGTTAATGTTTTCGGAGCAGATTAACATTTTTGGTGCAGTTTTTGGTGTAGGTCTCATTTCCAAGGAACTATAAGCCCTATGTTGACCAAACTTGCATGGATGATACATCTAAGGATGCACATTACCAGGCTTGCTTCGGATGCTAAATCTGACCTACATTTTCCAGTTAAGTGAACAGGTTAATTTTTTTGTACAGGTCTCATTTTCAACTAACTATAAGCCCTATGTTGACCAAACTTGCATGGATGATACATCTAAGAATGCATACTTTCAGACTTGCTTCAGATGCTGAATCTGACCTACATTTTCTGGATGAGTGGACAGGTTAAAGTTTTTGAAGCAGGACTCATTTCCAAGTAACTATGAGTTGTGCAAACTCGCTTGGATGATACATCATAGCATTACCAAGAAACTATAGGCCTACAGCTTATGTAAACAAAATTTGCCAAAATGATGCATCAAGGGATGAAAAATCTCAAACTTGCTTCAGATGCTAGATTTTAATAACATTTTTGTGAGGAAGTGTATTCCAAAGTAACAGACCAAAATTGCATAAATTTTGCATTTTTGGATGTACACGTTTTGTTGGGTATTTGTGTGACTTTACTTAAAGACAACATTCGTTGAGGTGAGCTCTGTAAGCTCTGATTACCTATGTATTTATGAATATGGTCAATGTGCATGATTGCTTACAATTGTTAAGACATTTTCCCTAAAGATAAAATGAAGAATTACAATTGTAAATGCACTGTGCGTATGTATGTTCAGAAAACGATATACGAGTTATTTCTCTTCTTCTACTAAATGGCAATGATTAGCCTCCTTCTTATGTCCTATGTATATTTTCATTGTTTATCTGGAAAAACTGACTTTTTCGCCATCAGGCATTTTCTATACCTTTTTCTTTGAAATATGAAATAAATTTTACTCAATAGTTGTCCGGTGATTTGCTTTTGTTCCTATCTATATTTCTTTTAAACTGAAACAAAATTTACTGTAATTGAAGAAAAGAAATATATATTGAACAATTTTATAATAATAATTGTTGTAAAACAAAATTATTTAATATAATGATTTAAGGACATATAATACAAATGAATTTATATTTCAAAGTTTTGAACATAATCTAATTTTACATAATTAAGATAAATAATTTTACCCGCATAAATTTTAATATTACATGAAAAGTTTAATCAAAATTACATGTATAAAGAAATTTAAAGTGGTTTAATTGTATTAAATAATAATATGATTATGAGGATGATAAAGGTAATAATAAAGAAGATGATGACCTAAGCGATGATAGATATGATATCAATGAAAGAGATGATATTCAGAGCGATGATGGAAATGTTATAAATGAGGAAGATGAGTGTCAGAGTCATAATGGATATGATAAAAGCGAAGGAGATGATGATCAGAGCAACAATGAATATGATAAAAATGAAGATGACTATGATCAGAGCGATGGTGAATGTGATAACAACAAAGATGACTACCAGAGCGATGATGGATATGATGAAGATAAAGAAAATAATGATCAGAGCAATGGTGGATTTGATAAAGATGAAGAATAATACCATCAATTGAGCTTATATGGCATTAATCGTGTTTGCATCATGATTTTTACAATGATTTTTACCGACTGGGATGTGACAATATACATGTTTTACACACCAGTGTTATGTTTTGTCAGATATTTTGTATTAAAAGCCATAGCGCATTTGATAGCATCTTCGCTAGCCAAGGGTTTCCGATCCAAAATCTACTCTACAACCCTTGGCAGATTTAGTCCTGTCAAACGGGAACTTTGATTGCGCCGCCTATCGCCGTAATTGAGTTAAGTCCCTTGAAGCTCTTTAATATTTGTCCAATGAAAATAGCTGTAACATACGTAGATCAATATGACGTTTGAAACAATATGGCGACCTCCATGCAATTTAATGTGGAATATATCCAAACAACTTCATACAGCTGTGGGCAGTGGGCACACCTCAAAAGTGGTAGAAAATATCGTTCCTCGTGGATTTTTAGTCAAGAGTTTGACACCACTTTCTACTTGTTGCCGTATCAATTATTATCAATGAGCCGTGACATTTGATTGGCTTAAATTGATGCACCTAAAATGCGGAACACGGACTTATGTGGTCCTTTCAATAATTCTTGAAAACATATATAATTAAAAGAAAAAAATTCAAATTAATTAATCCCTTGTTTTTTTTTTAAGATAGATCACGTCCTAACTTTCATTCCTTGTAAATATTACTCTTATTTTGCATAAAACACGAACAGACTTTAATTCACCCGAAAATCGTCGATTAGTAAAAACCTTGCGTAGACTCGGACTTCGCAGCCAATCAAATTCGTTTGCGCGAGTTCTAAAATTTTCAGCCAAATCTGCCAAGGGTTGTAGAGTAGATTTCGGATCGGAAACCCTTGGCTAGCGAAGATGATTTGATAGTCACTTTCGCCTACTCTAGTAGTGATTTTTTAAATACTTTGTTTAACCAAAATTTTGTCATACGATGTTAATTTATACATGCATTAAAGCAACTCACACAAAAATAAAACTCAATTATCAATAGTTCCCTCATATGATAGTTATGAAAATCTCTCAGTTTATTTGGAGAATATAGTAAATACTGAGGTACCCCCCTAAACAATGACAAACTGTAGCAAAAGACCACCCTTAACCAGAAAAACAACTTCTGAATAATTTTATTTGGATATGACTGCACTTCATTACGTTTAGATAATTTTGGTTAAAAGTGGTCTTCATATTGAAAATGTTGAAAATATGCATTTAATTTTTCTTCTAAAATTATTTCATAATTCACCAATCTGTCTTAATTTCATCCACTTGCGTTCCAAGACTTCGTGGCGTAGTGGTATGATTGCTGGATTGAAGATAAAATGATCGTGAGTTCGAGACTCACAGTGCGTGATACTTAACTACGTTTTTATTTTTTTCTCTGTGTGCATTTTCCTATGTTTTCTTTTATTATTTTATAATACATGTATAAATTATTTTTAAAAGAGATTTATTATTCAACATTACACATTGAAAGTATCTTGGGGAAAAACAGTCTTAAACTATTTTAATGACCCAAAGTCATAGCTGCTAGCCTGTTTTATTTTTAAAAATTTCAAACAATCTTGTTTAGAATAAGAGTATTGGACAAGTAAAATTACTATCATGCAACAAACTTGCAATTATGAAAATATAACACTGGTTCACAAATGATTACATACATAAAGTTTGATATTGAATTGAAAAGGTACATGTATCTATAAATAGAAACAGGTGATTTCCTTTAAATACTTGAGTATGCCGAGTAGTCGGTAAGGCAGCTATAGCTCAAATTTGTGTTCTCGTTTTACACTAAGGAATCACTGTCTAATTTTTTTCTTAGAAACCAGAAGAGCTTATGCTATAGTAATGTGTCCGTCGTCCGTCTGTCCGATTCTCAGTCTTTAAACAATTTTTAAAATGCTACTCCTAGTACAGTTTTGATCGGATCTCAATGTAATTTGTCACACGAGTAGCCTGCAGTAAGATAAATAATTCTATTTATTGGTTTTTAATTTTGATGAAAGGTGTTTCCATGGTAACTACTTTTCTCGAATTTGGTAGAAGTAGAGCTTCTGTGGCATTCAGACATATCAAAGACTTTTATCAATGAAAAATATTATTTTCCTTCCTGAATTGATTCGATAATTACAGATATATAACTTTTAATTAATTCGAAACTCAGATATCACAGATTCAGACACATCTGTTTTATATTTAGATATTTTCCTTGAAAAGACGTTATTGGCAAATGTACAAAATGTAATGAAAAAATACATTTTTATAACGTTTTCCGTCAACTTCATATATTTATGTGGCAATTTACTCTTATTATTTGCAAATAGAGTTTATTTGAAACATAAGACCATGCGGTGTGTACTGTGTTCGAGGGATTTCGTAAACGATGCAAATGACCAATAACAAAAAACAAAAATATCAGCAGTGACATTGTAAGCGATTACAAGCTATCAATAAATCATATGTTGACTGACAATTTTGTGCAAATTGTTACGCCGTTATCTGTACACCGAACTAAGGATTTTTTTCGTTTGCCTGAACACGGCACAGGCAGCGGATGTGACCGATTGACAAGGGATTCTTACTCCTTTATGACATATGATCCCACCGCTGAGTAATTTAGAGAACCGTATTGGCTCTGCTACCAAAATGTAATGCTTAAAGGATTATTGAGCTTTTGATTACTGTGTGTTATCTTTATATTTATAAAATGCTCTACAATCTTTCACGAGACAATCAATGCACATTGCGTATACAGGATGTACATGTAATTATGGTCTTAAGATAAAATTCAAGATTAAGGTATTCAATTAAACAATAAAATGCTTTCTTTGTTTGTTATTACTGGAATTAACGGAAACAGCTGTTGCAGAAAAAATACATAACCCGCGTAAGCGGGTTATGTAATTTTTTTTCTGCAATAGCTGCGACCGTTAATTCCAGTAATAACAAACAAAGAAAGACATTTTATTGTTTATATTTATATCAGCTTCAACAATCATTTAAAGTAGGATTTAAAAGATTAATTATTGTATTAATGATGCGAACGTCTTTATACGTTTCATTGATGGAACAACCATGCACTGATTAAGAAATTTGTACAGGCGACATGCCTAATGTAGTTCATGCAGTGATTAACGCAATGGGTTTTCTTAAGAAATAAAGGAGAACATATTTAGTGGACGTAAATATTGTACAATGAAGGGATTTTAATGGATTTTAAATAATTTTTAACTAGTTAAAACATAATTCTCAGATAACGATAAAAGTGACATGAACCAAATTTACAAGACTGATAACATGTGAGGAGACACTCTTTTTACACATTAAAAACTTTTTGAAAAGTTATCTGCCTTTGACGAAAAGAAGAAAATTTATGATTTCTCAAAATGTTTGCGGTAAATAATTCATTTTTTTTTCATAATTTAATAAAGAGGGAGTTTATGCGTATTTTCATTAGGAGATTTGTTTGAAATTCAAATTACTTTTTACAATATCTTATAAAAACCCGCGCTGTCCATATACCTCAGTGTAAAATTCAAATTGAAATCAATTGGACAATAATCAAAAGTTTGTAAATTCCTTTGGTGGAGCATTTTTATTTGATAACATCTTCAAAAAGCTACCATGATTAAAAATATCGGACTTTTCATTTATTAGGTACAAAATATGGTCGTTAAACAGTGAATACCTTAAAAAACACAAATCTCGTGAAAAAACAAAACACAGAAGGATTCTCTCCTAAAAAGGGTTAAGAAGAGTAACAGTATGGGATAGAAAGAAAAAGCTTTCACGTGGCGGTTGCGCCTATCAGAGTTACATCCCTATCAAAATAAAGAAATATATACAAGAGAAATATATGTTGGATGAATTTTTAACTTAAGGTTGAATAACACAAACAAACTTTTTCCCCAGAAAGTGAATAATCTTTATGTATTCTGCAGCCCTTCTCACTAAAGAAGAAATATTTGACCATCTAAAACTTTTATGATCGAACAATTCACCAAATTTAAGGGAAAGTTGAAAAATGTATGTTTCTATTTCTTATAGAATGTATAATTATTTTTCTGCCATCTTTATGGACAATTTGTATCTATAAAGGTATGCAGATCATTATCCTGGGTAAAATATTTTATGGAAGACAAACATTTTTTTCTTATTGTCTTTCAATTGTAATCAATATCCAAAAATGATTACAGTGGTAATACTTTTGAAAAAACAAGGAATTAGGTACCCTTTGCACACTAATAAAACAAGAAAAAAAAACACTTACACAGAAAAATCTAGTGACATTTATTGAACCAGGTCAGGAAAGATTTGTCTTCTCTAATGTCTGCATGAACACTGTACGAACAAATATTATCATTTTCGTCAACTTTGATTCCTTGCAGCTTCTTTTTTTTCCCCTTCAAACACCTTTCTTTAACGTTTATAATTAGACTTGCCAATAAATTTCCCGGACTTCGTTCTGTGTACATGGTACATGTTTACAATAACTACAATTTAAAGTAATATACGCCGTATGGATGCCGATTTGTATGTGAAACAAAATGATTAAATGATTTGAAACACATAAAGTGTAATGAAAAAATAATATTTCCACAAAATTTAACTATAAAACTCGTTGTAATAACAGAACAATAAAGCAATATCTGCAATCAAGAATTCAGTCTTTTCATGAATATTGATAAAGGAAGTGCGTAAACAGTAGGTCTAAATATAGACACGTCTGTCCACGGGAAATTACACACACCGAGGCACGTTGCATTTTGACAACGATTATTAATAAAAGGTTAATATGCGTCATAACAGAGTATAGATGGTTGATACTGATTACATTTAAAGATAAGTTATATTAATAGTAACACGCCATCCAGTCAAAAGTGAGTTGTATCTCAAAGGGCTTACCTCGTTTTCTTGACGCCGTGTTTGTTTATCAATCTAAAAGTAGCGACGGCGTCACGTGGTGGATTTACTTAAAAATAGACATTATTCTCCTTGCAGGATAATAAATAATTATAATTTGATAACTTTATAACGAATTTAATTTAAATGGTGTAATTTACAGCATTTTCGTAACTTTTATTGGTAAACAAAATATATAAATTTCCAGCCGTATTTTAAAATGGCGCACGTTATAGCGTATATTACTTTAAGGTTTTATAAAATTGGAACCAAACGCGGCAAATTCTGGAAAAATGTAGAAGATAAGAAAATTTGTTTGTGGTATGTATCCTTAAGGAAGCTCCAAACACTGCACGCTAAAGAGTTCTAACTGTAGAGTATTTTTATGCTGTTATGGTGATTTGCCCTTAGAAGTGAGATAGAAAAAAAATGTCAATTACATTTAATTACATATTTTGTAATAGACTGAAATATGTTCAGCATTATATCAGACCGAAAATAAGAAACTGATTTCATTATTTTTATTAATTTTCCCAAAGTAAGTTAACAGCAGCGTTTCTGTTCATGTATAGTCCATTGTCTTGGAACATTTTTCCTGCAGAATTAAGGCAGGTACCCTGCAAAATGAATTAAAAGTCTCAATATACACACATTAAACATTTTTATCCAAGTCTAAAAAGCACTTTTTGTTAGTGTATAGAGCTTCCTTAATACGAGGGTTGTCAGGTAAAATCGTGGACAAAGCGTTTTTCTCGAAAAGTAATTGGCGCACGAAGCTGAAATTTTCAGTAACTGTTTATCTATCATTATAGATATTTAAGTGCATCATAATTTTTTTTGATAATATATAGACAAAAATAAAGATTTAAATATGCTTATTGTACACAGGGTACAGTCTTACGGTGCACGGTCAAAAAACTAAGTTAAATTAGAGAAGACAAGTTTTAATTCGATAAAATATTTTTAAATACATCAGATTGGGATGAAAATTATCCTAATTCGATTCAACAATCAATTTGGTCGTCTTTTTAAAAATTTCAAGGCATTTTGGTTAATTTTTGGCAGTTTCCCGAGCATTTGAAATTGGAAAGTGATAAACACAATACACGTAAAATGGCGACGTTTGATGACATTACGGCGCACCGGAGAGCAGTTCAGTTTAATTTAGATGCTTTAATGACACCTTAAAAGACATTAAAATGGGAGCTTTCTTAGCGAAGTCTGTTTAATCGAGTCCCCTGGTAGTACAAAACATACAGACAAACTGCTATTGTATAGCAAAAGACTGTCAATTTGTCGACCGTCAATATAAGATTCTCTATGAGTTGAATGATGGTGAGAATACTGTCCGTAACTTACAAATAAATTTTCAGAGGATCGCATGTGTGTGCAAGATAGTTTCCTCAGCTTTTTATGAGGAATCAAGTACGTGAAGCAATGACATTTCTAAATTTAAATGGAACTTATCCAACTTTATTTTTAGCAAATATGAAACGTCACGCTGTTTTTAGACACTGACGTTATCATCCGTGCGCCGTAGGGAGATACAATACATATAATATCTCACAATTTGTTTATTTATGCAAATATCTATTTGAAAGAACTATATTCGGTATATAGCATATCTTTGCCCCCACAAAAATAAAATTTTGGAAAATTTTTAAAATGTAATGTACAAATTGTATGAAAATATAAATTAACAAAACATATTATAGTTTCAAAGTAGATTATTGACAATTTTTGTTTTTATGACGTCACAAACTAGTCGGATTTTGCATTATTTTTTTTTTTGAGAAAAGTACAAAATGGACAAAATTCCACCATCTTTAGCTGTAGAATTTATAGAGCGCAGGTCTGCCCAGGAACAATATTTGTAAATTTAATTGATATTATCATTTTACACATTATATCAAAATTTAAGCCTGAGCAAACCTGCACTCGGTGATTTTTACTTAAAATATTGACGCAATTTTTACATTTTTCTATAGAAATCGTGGAAATGTTAAATTTACGTCATTTTCTGACGTCATTTCAAACATATGACGTCATTGCTAACGAAAATATTCAGTGCTTTGAACTCAGCATGTATCCCTCTGTTTACACAATCAAATATTACTCCGTCAAAGTTTGATTTTGGGGGCAAATATTGGTTACTACCGAACAAAGTCCTTTGCTATGTGTATTCATAATATATGTACTAAAGAGTAGTGAAAATTTCAGAATGCAGTGATGATTTTTCACACCAGACAACTTTTCCACGATTTTAGAATGTCAGCATTCTCGTTAAATTTCATCATTCTGTAAGTTTATGGTCGATAGAATGATAAAACACAATTTATCAAATGCTGACCGACATTTTTCATACCAAATGTTAATTTAAAACCATTTTATTCACAATGAAATGTCGATGTATTTTGACAAGGAGAACAGTTCATGTGTGACCAGTGGATGCTCACTCCTCCATTTCACCTGATCTAAAGGCTGATCTATTTGGGGGTCAGTGATTTCTCTGCTCAAAATTGTAATTGTTGAATAGGTCTTTTAAGCTTGAAAACTGTTCGTTTTCTCGTTATATTTCATAATAATTCTGAAATTGCAAATAAAGAAAATAACAGAAAAAATAATTCTTACATTGAATAGTAAAAGAACCTAAATTATATACTTACTTCACTAGATTGATTATATAAAAAGGGCTTTCAACTTTTCTCCCCCCCCCCTCCTAGCCGTCCATGCATATAGAAACATGGAAATCCGCTCGATCTCTTTTCCTGGGTACGCAGTGAATGCATTTATGACTAAAAATATGTTTTACTGACAAGAAAATGCATTGCAGGGTGTTTTTTTAAAAATAATTTATATTTTAATCAAAAGTTGCCAATATCTGAAAGAAATTGCTTTCTAAATAAATCGAGAACGTGCTTCTCAAATTCAAATTGTGGGTGTTTGAAATTTCGAGTTCTCTTTGAAAATGCACGTTCAACTTGGGACTGGATTTGTTGTAACTGGCTCATGTGGACTTGAAGTGTTTGCTGTGAAATTATATCAGATAAAAATGATTTTAGAAAAGTCATAACTGGTTTCACCTGCGACCACTTTTATTATCCGTGGCTAATTCACTTAAATGTATCGAGCACTTAGCATAAAAAACCATTCCTAAACCACTTAGGGAAGATAAGGCATATCTACGTAAAATTGCGAATCCATGTGATTCTATGAAACAAATCATTATTGAAAATTTGGGTATCCCAAGTAACGATATCTGAAATGACAAAATTGTACCCTTTCAGTGTCAACTCATTGAAAGTAATAGATCGAATTTCCTCAAATATTTCCGTTGCTCTTCTTAAATTGCAATTCGTCAAAGACTGCTTGTTTGTCTTGATGATCCTGGTTCCACAACGAGATTGATTAATTACACTTAGAAAAAGATAAGAGTTGTTCGTACGTAAAACACTAGAATAGGAGGCCAACCCGCCAAAGAGATCGGACATATTCTTGACCTTTGACCGCAGGCTTTGTAAAAATGGCGTTCTCTCAGCAAGCTCGTCTTTTAGACAATTGATCCAATCGATAAGACAAAAGAATTTATAACTAGGATCCTGACATAAGATCGAGTAAAATGTCTGCTCACCTGTGTGAATTTTAGAATATATGTACATTAGGATAAACTTGAAATTATTCCCTAAGTCTAATCTAACATTATTTCATCGTAAGTAAATCTCAGGCAGTCAAACCTGATCCCTGTTCTAATCCTATATTAATTATTGGCTGTTAGTTCTTTGCAGTAACATGGCCATGCTCTAGAATTTTTTGTTAATAAAGCACACTCACATCGCTTAGATAGCTTTACCTTCTGTGCACCCGGTGTCAAAAGATGCATAATTGATTGTTTTAAAGGAAAACAAATTATTAACATTTTTATAACATTTAAATCTTTAGAGAATGACAAATATCTTTCACAAATTCCAAATTGCAGAATTCGATTTTCTCGATGAAGAATAACAACAAAAATGAATTTGGAGGTGTTTGATATTAAGTTCTTTTCTTAACACTTTTATCCCATATAATATATTTTTCAATAAAAATTTATAGCACCTTTCAAAATTGTAATCCATGTCCCCTAAAATGATAAAATATACACTTCATAAAATCTCTCTAGTCTTCATTACATAATGTTTTGTCTTTATTTTCAATCTTTGATAGATTGGTATTTCCGCTTTTTAGTACTCTTTGAAATTATATTATATACAGAAAAGTTTTTCCACTAAATTGACTTGGGAAAAATATTGACAATTTCAGAGATAATTTTACATGCAGATGCTCCGATAGCATTTCAAAAATATTTATTTGTCTGAAGAAATAAATTTATAATATCATTCTGTCTTTGTTCTGGAATGGACTGTATGCTGAACCTTCTGTATAAACACCGACTTAACTCTGATGTCTTTTTCACACCATTTTCTTCAGAACACGAACAACTATTGAAGCAACCTTTGAAGTCGGAAAATTTGTATTTAATTTTCATATACAAAGTAAGAGCATTATCGTTTACAATGCGTTTCAGATTCCTGTTTTTATTGCATATAATGGTTAACAAGAACTAAAACTATGCAGCACAAGCCGGGGACAATAATTATTGTTTCATATTGAAAGGCGCTTTCTTTAATGTTGTCAAGATAAACCAACCGGACTTACAAAACTTGATAAAATGTGTAATCCAAATGTCCACCCCGCAAGAGTAAATGGTCCATATTAATTCCACCTTAATCCAACCAAGTTAAAATTTTATCTTATAACTTAAGAGATGTATCTTCTACGATTAGCCACGAAATGCCTATAGCTCGTTAGAATTGTGTTCTCTATTTGTTTCTTAAGGTCTTAACGTTGCATTAGGTCCCCTGTCAACAAATTGGCAAATTCTGAATTAAACAATCACGACATGAGACAAAGAAGAGGGTGATTTTGAAGTTATTTGTTTGGGAATTTCAGGCCATCTGATGTTTGGCCAATCGTAGGACGAAGGATTAAGAAAATCTGGAAGACCACAAAAATTTTTGCATTGCAAACATTTCTGAATTATTTCGTTTGGGGGATTGAAGTTATTTAGAGAATTTGAAAATCTTGGTTAAAGAAGTTAGTTCTTTACTGATAGAGTGTTTGTCATGGCAATTCAGAAAATATTTTTCAAGCTTTAGAAAAAATGTGTTTTTGCAATGATTATACAATAAGACGTTAACACGGAAAAATTAAGCAAAGTCAGCTACTACGGCTTAGGCCAAACACTTACTTGTTTATTTTTACTGTAGTACCTTGGAAGAAAATCAAAAGAAAATCCATACATTTTATATGAAAAAAACCTTTAAAAGTCAACAATTAATTATAAAAGACAGTTCATATACATGTAAGAACCAAGGAAAGGAACCAAATAGAGGAAAATTGAAAATAAATATGAAGAATTTCATCTTTTTGATTTCCGTAAGCCAAAGCAGTTCCCTCAATGTTAGCAAATTCATTTATTGATATTTGATTTCACCATTGTGTCTTAGATTATCAAAGACTTCTTTCAAATGCCACTTTTCATTAAGTGGTCTGCCCTACTCTCTCCACTTGGATGAAAAGTCCATAGCATGCATAAATCAACAAAGTTATGAAATCCAAAGCCCTTTTTTTTTTTTTTTTTTTTTTTTTTTTTTAGAGTTTTCGATTCTGATTTGTCCAACATATTCAATTAATATAATTTTGCCCTCTATGGTAAATTGATAAAAGGTTGGGTAAAGATAAAAATGAACTTTTAAATAGACATTTTTATATCTTTCCAATTTGATTTATTTATCAATTAAATTTTTAATTTATTCTCTATACAATTCATAATCAAATAATTTCTTTGACATACAAATGCGAAACGTTAAACAAAATTACATGTAAAAGGAAGTATATGTCAAATGTATATTTTTTGCTTTGAAGAAGAATTGTTGCTTTTCAATATTTCATTATTGTAAATAAGGAATGATAGTTTTGAAGTACTAGTATGTTTGATAAAATTCAAAAAAAAAAAACCAAAAAACAAAACAAAACCCTAACTTTCTTTTTTTTTCTTATTCTATAAATGAGTTTCTGAAATTTTCTAGTACTTCTTGGCTTTCAATATTCTTATTTGCGTATACATGGAATTTTTAATTTAAAACCTTTTCAAATCTAAACTCAACAGCATTCTCAATAAAAGAATTAATTGTAAGAAATAAAAAAAAAATATCTAAATGATATTGAATGCAACTTAATTATTTGTTGAAGTGTACTTTTTTCATTATTTGTATTGATACAATCATCTAAATGTTTGATAATTTTATCAATAATTTTAAATAACTATAATTTTAAAGGTATATTTCTATCTAAACAAAACAATATACATAGAAATTCAAAATCTTGACCTAAACCTTAAATATATACAAAGGACTTAATTATAGGCCCGATATTTTTCTTGAAAAAGGGAATCTGTTTGTTTGTTGTTTTTTAAATAGATTTTTTCAAACAAATTATATATTTTTTAATGAATTATGAAAGTATAATGTAAAATCATTACCAAAAATCGTAATAAAGAATACCTCAGGAAAAAGTGTACAAAAGACACTATTTGATTCAACACATGGCGGCTCAAATAGTAATCTGTGATTTTACTCGTCATTGTTCCACAACATATGTGAGTTCTGTATGCGAAAACATATGCCGATGAGCCATATAAATAAACCAACATGCAATTAACGCATGTATTAGTTTATGTCAAGCTTTAAATAGAAAAATAATTTGTTCTCTTTTTTAATATTTAAATCTTTAGTCATACAATTTCACGATTTATTTCTACAATCCCTTTTACAATCTTTTTTATTATATATTTACATATATATATCTGTATTTCATTTTGTATTTTAAAAAAATAGGAATAATGGGAGATTGAATATTATACATTTATTGACTAAGTTCGAAGGCAATATGCGTTTTGTCGGACCCAAGAACCAAACTGTCTCTCTGAGGCCATTAGGTTGAAAGCAGACAGTTTGGTTCGAGGGTCGACAAAACGCATTTTTCCTGAGAACATAGTCAATAAATGTTTTGTTATATCTTTCATTTTAATATTTTTGACATACATGTATTTTGTACTCTTCCGCGATGTTACCATGTCCGTCACTTTTGAACACCAACGAATGAAAATGAGATTAAGCTCCACCCATACTGTGATGTAAGCGGTCCAACATCTCACTCAGCTATCCAACATCGAAATTTTTATGCCCGCTTAGTAAACATTAGAAATGCTAGACTTTTTTGTATAAATTTGTATAGGAACAAATTTTTTAATGTATAACAAAAATTTTTTATTTAAAACATGTTTTTATTTATTATAGTAAAACACTTTACTTCAGAAAAACTTTGAAACTTTGATTTGTAGTTTTAAAAATTTAATAAATTATGTCAAAGTTTAAACATAAACTGTACATCAGTTCCCATGAAAAAGATTAAAGATACCGCTACCTATCCAATTTATTTTTTCATCATCAATAAAAATGGTTCTCAAAATTTAATTCAATCCTCATCTATAAACTTTGAACGAAAAGTATCAATCAGCATTTGACTCCATGGTTGTTTTAGCTGACAAGGTCATTGTATTGACTAAAGAACTTGACAAATTATAACTTTTAATGAGGCTGCTAAAATCTTTGTTTCATCAATTGACGTTTGTCAATGGCTTGCCTCGTTTCAGAAATTGTGCGTACGTAGAGCATGTTCTTGTGTATCAAATCAGCTGAGAGATATTAACCCTTAATACAGGTGATAAGGAGATAATATTCGTTTAATTCAATGGTTGCTTTGATATATCATATTGAATGCAAGATTCCTGCAGAGTATGACAAGTGTTTGAGATTTGAACGGGTTTCTAGCAATAGGAGTATCTTAGAACATGACACATGTTTCATCTTTAAATTCTTTTTCGAGAAAAAGACATTGATTGTTAACAAGATTTATGATAAAAATGTTATGACTTAATCTTTTCTACCGTCAACTTTTTCGTATATAAGTTGAAATATGTAATTGCATGTATTTGGGGATAATGTGTCCAAAACTATTTGATACTCTAGAGCATATTGTAGATACGAACTATTTTTAAAATTCTTGACTAGAGAATTGTCATAATAAAGGGCATGCAACGGACGTGGCTGTTCATTCCATAGGGGATGTTTACTCCTCAATGGCATATGATCCTATCTCTGATTTATCCCACTTCAGAAAAAATCACTGTTTTGTTATGCTTGCAATTTATATTATTTAATTTGACTTTTGAGCATTAGTATTGTTCACAATCTTCCCATTTCATTGTTTAAAAAATAAACACCTTAAACATTTTTTTTTCCGTGAATGACCTTTACGCTTAGTATGACAGAATATTGCATTCAGTTTACATAATAAAAATAATTCTAAAAACTTAAAACTTTAATGAAGAATATTCTTTGATCCAATTAAAAAAAAAAGTTCTCCTTTGTATCCGATTCTAACTTCAAACAACTGCAAATGATATTCAATAGTGTGCTGTTTTAAAGCTTTCTTTTTTCCAAAGTTTTTGACTTTAAAGAAAACGCAGACGCAATATGCTTTCTGAGATACTCTCTAGCAGCCATTCTAATGTTGAAGAAAGAAATAACATATTGACAATATCCCATTTCTTGCACTGTATCTGTTTATGTTTATACAATCGGCTGCCACTATGTCTATGACTACGCAATAGTTTTGTAACTGGAGGCAGTTCGAAACCAAAAACAGCTTTAAAGGGATTAAGTAATTGACATGTTTGTGTGTAGAAAGTTACATTCAAGCAACTTTCCACGTGGATATGTTTAAATCAAGTGATTGCCATTCTGTGTCTGTGTTGATTTCATGCTGTGCTAATGTTATTTTATGAAAGGGAAAACGAGGGAAGATTTAACGGCAGGAAGAACACGTTTGTTTTCATAATTTCTTTTCATATTTTGCTCCTTGTGACAATATTTGCCGCCAAAATGTTTGGAAGTATTAAGTTTATTTCTTTGGCGGAGTTGTAAGAAGTAAGGCATAGAAAAAGAAGAATATTAATAATATAGGGTTTGCTTTTAATTATGGTCATGGCGATATGGTTTAATCACTGGAACTGCATGTGTATTATTATTATAGATGATTCTGAAAAAGTGAGTTGATTCAAGATTTATTTGAATATTATGAATGTGATAATTTGGGAAAAATTTCCTCACATCAGGTTTATTTCATTTTTATTTCAATCAATTAAATATATCATATTTTTTTTGTACATGTACATGTAAATTTTAAAATCAGCTAGTCAAATAAACTAACCAGTTTCTTTGTTATAAACATATGCATACTTGCATAAGAAACGTCATTTTTAAATGCAGGTTAACACATTAAAAAAATCTAAGCTTAAAGAAATTTTAAATTTCTTTTATTGTTAAAAAGCTATCCAATTTTTATTACAAATGTTGAAAATAGGACTTAATACTTTACAAATCCCCGATAACTTTCTCTAGCATGAATGAAGCATTACGGAGTGACAAAATCGGATCCATATTAGGTAGTCTCCCTTTAAAGTTTAATAACATTTTGGTCATTTATTTGCGTGTTGACGACTCTAATTGTCTGGAAGGATTTTTGTTAGATAGCTCAGCAGAGAACTGACAAGCTACGAGGATTTAATTTGCAGTCAATATTAGTTTTTCGCCGTTGTCAAAATTTTCATTGATTCTGAATAACGCACATCTTTAAGTCTCGATAGTAACACACGAAGGTCGCTATCTTTAATTTTCAATAAAGTCTAATAAATTCCTACTTTGTTCACCTAGCCTTACTTTGAGTTGTTATCGTTTTTGGAAACAAAATGAAACTGGGCCCCCTATGTAACATATGTTGATCATAATTGAGTAAAGTAATATCACGTAGTTTCATAAATCACTTTCATTCAACATCGGCATACAACGGGTGTTTGCCAGGTGTTCAGATGAGTGGTAAAATAATACATTTTAATTGATATAACACTCAATTGCCAAGTCACCAACACAGAAATTAAGAACGTTATTGTTTTCATCAATATATGATGTTAATTAAATACCATAAGTTCGTTAATTTTCAGGAGATGAAGGTTACAGACATTAAAGTCTAATTTAATTCATTGGCGATATTTTGTTGTTCTATGTTAACGGTTCTTTGCTCTTAGTTGTTTCCCTTGGAACAAACATAATTTGTGTCAGTCTTCATTTTTTGTCCAAAAATGGAATGCACTTCTCTGATATTTGAATTATTAAATATTCCCATTGACATTTATCTTTATCAGTGCACGACCTAAAGCGATAACATACAATACATCCATGGGGGCCTCTTTAGAATATGTCAATACAGCATCAACCAAAATACTTTGGTAAATGTTTTCATCATCCGTCCATGAATGATTAATGTTGAATAAACAAGTAGAAATCAACGTCCAATGGAGAATAAATATTGATATCACAGTTCAGAAAATAATCTAAATGTTCTTTACTAAGTAGTTACGATCAAAGAAAGAGAGAGGAAAAAGTACAATCTGTGTTGCAAATGCTGTGCTTAATTTCACAGAAAAATTAAACATTGATTTTGGAGAAAAGAGTTTACAATACAGAATGTACACGAATTATCATCAAAACACGAGTTTAGGATAGATTTTCCACTCTTTATTATAATAAACAATGGAAGTACAGTACGAGAAATGAAAAGAAAACTCAGATCGAGTGCTTGTAATATTGCAGGAGCTTGCAGTAGAACCTGGTCATATTTTTGTCATATCTCATAATACCTCTCATTTTTGGGCTCAGATTGATTCACTCAAACCCCATGTTAGTTTTTAGAATATTGCTATATGTCTAATTATACACAAATACTTGTGTATCCTTAAGTCAGTTGGCTGATTTTAAAACTAGTCATTTTATATTTAGAATTACTAGTAAATAACCTTCACAAATACATGTATATAAGATGTAAGTGGAACATTTATATTTATTACTGATTTCAATAAAATACTTCTAAGCAAATATAGTTCTCTAGATTAATTTATTTCCTAAGAAACTCAAAATTACGCGGCATTTTGTTTATAAATTAAATAATCAAAACAAAATTAATTATATTGTATAATTAAAATATTAGTATCTTTATAAAACAAAAGCAAACAAACAATTCCACCAATCATCCTCGAAAAGAGACCAAATTAACACTAAATATATGTGCTCCTTAATCAAATTTATGCTGAATGCATCTGAACGCAGATCTACCGATCCAGACTGTTAAAGTGCATGATACACAGAAAATCAGACTTGAGACCAGGACAGATAAAACAGGATTGGTTTCCTCTCTCTACCTCCTGGCAATGAACAACTGTTACGGTAAACTGTATTCTAAAACATTCTTCAGGAAAGGAAGATTTTGTAGTGCATTGTACAGTGTCATAAAACACAGGAGGTGAGAAACGTTGTAAATTTGCATGAACAATAATAAATAATGGTATAACCAAAATTCCAGACTTGAACTTCCTTATCAAAACTGCAAGTCAAGAAATATACCGTAAATACTCACCTATAAGTCGGTTGTATTTAATAAGCTTGTATATCAGATGGACTGACCTCATATAAAACCATACTTATAATAGCTCTCCTATAAGTCGGATAAAGAGTTTTAGACCAGAGATTAGCTCCCAAAAAAAAACTACTTATAGGCGAGTATATACGGTATACGGAAAATGTACGTAAAACCTATGAGTACAGACTGACTTCAGATATACAGGCAGTCAGACGGTCATAGGACTGAGTGAAAATGTATAAATGTACTTGTAGGGACTAATAACAATTTTGTTAAGAAAGTCACATACCTTATTATTAAATTTTTTTTTTCTAATTTCAGTGTTATTTTAATTATGCATCATCGATTTAATCTAAACAATTAAATTCTGTGAAATCACTAATTTTTGTGGAAGTTTTTTCGTTGTTTTCGAGATATAAAGAGACCCTTGAATTCATGACCACCTCGAAAAGTAAAATTTCATTTGAATTATACTCAAAACTTTCCGACCCCGAAATCATATTCCATTAAACCAAAATTTCTTTTACCTCGAAAATTTGACCCCAAGAAAATAAAATATGTGATTTTACACTATGCTATCCGTTGTTAAAAGACACCTATTTGTATGTAAAACATTTCTGTTTTTAGATTTTCAGCATTATTCGAAAATTATATTGCTCATCTTTATTTTACTGTCTTGACTTTAGCAGTGTCTTAACTAGGAGCAAAAAGAAATATTTTTTCCATGGTAAAAGGAAAATATTTGCTCTATAAATTTATTTAGATCTATATAAGAAAAAAAAACCTGCACAACAAATTGAATCTCCAATATAGGAGAAGTGATTGTTCAGGTAAGTGATTAAGCGTTTTACGGTGCCCTCCCTAATTCTTATATCCTTTTCCTTCATGTCAATTTCAAGCATTTCCTATAGGTAAGCATGAGAGTTGGGATATTTCTAGCATTAACTCGCTATCATAAATTCTCTGTAATCGACAACCGGGTATTAGCATGTTGTAATTTGTAGCTGTTTAGAATTATAAATTGTGAGCATGGAAGAAAACTGACATCTCTGATGATAATTTATCTTTGAGACAATATATAAAAACGACAACAGACACCAAAAAGGCACGCGCAAGATGTGATCAATTATTCACAAGAGTAAAAAAAAAATCTGTCTGGACTTCCATTCTGTAACATGAAGCAGAAAAATACAGATTACTTATATCACGAAAAACCTTTTATTGATTGATCTAATGAGAAAGAGAATGTATGCAATGTCAAATAATTATACGTTCTATTGCTGTACCTTTCTATCTTTCTTTCTTCAAATAATTCTACATATAACTGTTCCTATCTTCAAATGAATCGAAGTTAGGAATAGTTGACTTAAAGATAGATCTCAAGGACTTTAATAAAAATTAAAAATAGGTATATAAGTAATTATATATTTTTTTACATAATTGAAGCTAAACTCAAATGAACTAATCATGTCTTTTATTTCATTCAAGATAAGTCCAATTCAATTACAGCTATAGATTTAATTGACTTATTCCTATCTTTAATTCGTTTGAAGATAAGTATAATTGAATTTAAGATTTTTTTTTAATATTGCCTCAAAGATAAATAATCATCAGGGTAATTTTTAAAACGGGTTAAGTTATTGACAAACAAGTTGCTGAAACAAGAATATCAACAGTCTTGTTTTAGCTTAAAGTCATCATTTCGTAAGTTCTTAGGTCGATACAATGAACTTGTCCGCAAATACAATCTATCATTCAGTCAAATGATGACTGGATTTTTTGTTTTACTAATTGTTAGGCCATTAAATACATGTACACACTGAATTTTAGACGGAAATGTCCACTATAACACGATCTTAACACAATGGTTGTGACCGGTCGGCAGGGAATGATCACTCCTCCATGGCACCTGAACCTAGCTGCTCTGATGTTTAGGAGGTTCTCCTTTGCTTTGCTCCTATTTGTATTGTTTAATAGCTTTTGAGCTTGAATGCGGTTCGTAATTTTCAAATATTTCAAGATATATATACATGTAATTGGTCCAATTGATACATCTACACTAAGGAATTGAAGATAGGAATAATTATTAATTAATTATACCTAAGTTCAATTCATTTTCAAAAATTATTCTTATCCTTATCCTTACAAAATTTACTATACTTAACAAGAATTCACTGTATTTTACCATAAAATTAAAGTATTGACTATCGGATTAGTAATTTAAAAGCAAAGTGCTTATAATATTAATATCATATTGATATATTTTTGTTCTCCACTTCCTTCCTGCACATTTTTACAATATTGTATTGAATTGTCATTTGTATATTCACAGATTAATTTCAAATTTGTCAAACTGTTGTCGAACTTAGATATTTCCAAGTTTTTGAATCTCAAGTTCCGAAGTGAAACGTCATAGAGAATGTATCAAAGTATTTACTACAGTTAACTGAAAAAAAAAAATCATGTATATGATTAACTAGAATACTAGTACATGCAATTGTTTATTAAGGAAAGTAAAATTGATTTAAAGATACGAACATATGTTTGAAGATGGGTACAGATATTTGAATATATATGTCAGTTTGGATTTTCCATTAAGAAAGAGAGGGTTTCAAAGTCTTTGAAAACAAACAGGAACACATAATTCTAAACACACAAAAAAGAGAAAAATGAAAAATTCAAACTTAAGCAATTATGAATTTCACTTATTAATGTTTTTGAATCAATTAAAGGGTTAGTCTTCCAGAAAAAGGAAAAATATAGTCTTGAAACAGGAAAAATAGATAAAGAAAATGCAATCAAAGATATATTTAGCAAAATGTTCATACAAAAGTAACTGGTTTTTGTCTTTAGTGGAAGGATTTATATGAAATCCAGTGTTAAACGCATATAACGTCAAAGTGGTATTTATTAGGATTATATAAAACTAGTTTGAAAGGAATATGGTGGCTTTCTAAGCTATCTTTTGTTTGTGTTTCACACTCTATTAAGGAAAGGTATACAGAATATGTCCTAGAGATTTACTTATATAAACAAGTAAATTCAAATGTTTATATTTATCCGTATGTAAGGGTTAAACGCATTATAGAATAATCCTGTATTGGGGGATAAACAAATGCGATATCTCTTGCAAATCTAATGCCTTTTAATGCACATTGAGGCATTTGTTTAACAGAAATGTTAATTAAGTTTGCCTAATAATATGTTTTATGTAGAAATGAAATCTCATACCGTCGGTATTTCCTCATGAATATTTATACTTTAAATATTGTTCATTTTTCTACTTAGAATTGTTAGATGTAAAGAATGTATATCAATGTATAAAATATGTACGTAAAAGTATGGAGTCATTTATAAAAGAGGAAAATTAATGAACTTCAAAATCTTTTTTAAAAAGGAAAGCATATTGGTGTTCTAGATCTCTCTTTCTTTTTGTTTCATCTCTTTTTGTTTTTGTTTTGTTTTTGTATTGTTTTACAGGTCTAATTACCAACCGTTAACTATTAGAAGGACTTTATGTTGAATAACAAAGAGACATAAACAACATCTAAGTATTAATGACTGATGATACATGAAGTATTCAAACAAAGTTTATTGGCTGCTCTTTCAATCTTGCTCTTAACTGCTTGAGGAACCTTTGTCAAACGTCTGGGGTCTTTGTGATTTTTATTAACATTGTTCATATTGCCCGAGCATGCTGTAGTCTGTTTTTGCAATATCAGTGAATTGTGGCACAACCATCGTTGCTGAGCATCGTTATAATTGGGAACAGAGAAAGAACAAATATCAAATCCCTTAAATCTAACAAAACTTAGATTTACGTTGCACTGGTTGTCTTGGCTGTAAACCCGGGGGATTATCTTTAGAATGGTGGATAAATAGTGCCATCAAATATTTCATTTCATACTTTTGAAAAATATATGAGCGACGCGCAAAGTGAGATAGCTACAGAATTGAGCTTAATATCTTAGAAAAGGTGTGCTTAGGTGTTATCCTTTAATGATTTCAAATCCGTATCAATTCTTTATTAATTGAATTTTAAGATGTTATCATTTATTTTAAAACAAATCCTCGTGTAAACTTCAGATGTGATAAATCGTTCACAACTAAATTCACACCTGTGAAATTAAAATTTGGGCGATAACATCATTATAATGCCTTTATACCAAATCATATCTCGACACAATAAGCGACACCGCGACTCACCTCTGCTCTTGCCCTTCCGAGGTATCCCAGAAAGTCATAAATGTCAAATGGAAAAAAATGGATTTAGATTGTTTAAACCACTTAGATCCTAGGAAATCTAGTCCAGGGATTTTTAAAAAAAAACATAATATTGACATTACGAATTAAAAAAAAGGACAAAGCCTTCAGTGAAGACAATGGATAAGCCAAAGATAAGCTTAGTTTTACAAAGTTTTAGCTAGTTTGATCGGAAACAAAGCCTTCTATTGATAAATCAAACAAAATTTTAAATGTCTTGCATTCCACAATGAATTTACATACTGTAAAATAATTTTCCTGATTTTTATTGTTTGTCCTGCAAAGATTTAGTCTTACTTCATTAGTTTAATGCTACTAAAATAATTATAATGCTGTTGTCCTTTTTTTCATTTTCATATTTAGAACGTTGTATTATAATTGTTTTTGCTTTCTTTGAAGATTAATATTTTTAAACAAGAGACATTTCTTAAGAAAATTTAGAAGTCACAATCATTTTTCTTTCTATACAACGTGTTACTCTACATCTATGAGATTTTAAATGGGAGAATGTCTCGTTTACAGTAATCATTTCGTAAGTTCTGTGGTCGATACAATGACATTGTCAGCAAATACAATTTATCATTGAGTCAAATTTCTGACTGACGTTTTTTATATTAATTGTAAGTCCAATTTTTAGATACTGAATTGACGACGGATTTTCTTTAATTTTTCTTTAATTTCCCGATCATGACAAGGAGCACACGGCGAGTGTGACCGGACGGCTCACTCCTCAATGGCACCCGATCCCACCTGTGATGTTTTGGAGGTCCGTGTTAAATTGCCATGCTGCTATTCTGTATTGTTTTACGGCCTCTTGAGCTTGATTCCTGTTTGTTATCTATATATATTTCATTGTACATGTTTGAAAGTCTGTTGCTAAGGAATATTTATCATTTTGCATCAAATATTTTATTTTGATTGAATCTATTTTGAAAAAAGACAAAAAAATCCTCTTATATTGAATTAAAAATATAAGGCACTTTTTAATGATTCTGCGTTTTATGTTGATTAATGTTTTCACATTATTTCTTGCTAGATTAATTTAGAGTGACTTCCCTTCCTATATCGCAGAAATAAGAATGCCTTGCATCTGTTTACAAATGTAACGGTATCAATGCCAAAGATAATCTTTTAATCAATAGAAAAAAGTTTCAACCATGAATATTTAAATGAAACGTTTTGGACGAGCTGAAGTATGTCGATTCTGTCCCTTCATTTATTTTAATTATTCAAAACACAACCTTTTCACTTTTGAATAAAATGACCATTTTGTCACGAAATACAGATCCCTTATTGGGACAGCTGTTTGATTTGAAAATAGGTGTATAGTGTTAGGTTAACCTTTGTCAACCTTAAGCATGCATACATTAAAAGAAAACCAGATGCAAGATGAAAGTTCGATGAAAATCAAAAGGAGCATTGCTAGTAAAACTTGATAAAGTTTTGATGTAGAAAAGCATAAAAACTTTACGTGTATTAATAAAAGTTGTGTGCACGTGAAAAGTGAATACTGTGAAATTACTAATTTTCGTTGGGGGTTAATTTTCGTGGTTTTCGAGTCATGGGGAGACCAACGAATCCATGACCACCACCAAATGTAAAATTTCATATGCATTACTACTAAACATTCTACAACCACGAAATCAAATCCACACAAACCAATATTTTTTCCTTAATCCTCGAAAAGAACTATATGCGGTATATTGCATATCTTTGCCCCCCCACAAAAGTCGAATTTTTAAAATTTCTTGAAATGTGCCGAATTCTTTAATTTGTAGGAGAAATATAAATTGATAGAACATATTAAAGTTTGAAAGTAATTTATTGACAATATGTGCTTATACATGTGTGTATGACGTCACAAACTAGTCCGATTTTATATCATTTGTTTAGAAAGAAGACAAAATGGACAAAATTTCAACAATATTAGCTTTAAAAGTTACATGTATAGAGCGCAAGTTTGCTCAGGAACAATATTTACATATTTCATTGATATAATCATTGTACACATTATATCAAAATATTGAGCCTGATCAAACCTGCGCTCGGTGACTTTTACTCGAAATATCGATGTAATTTATACATTTTTCTGTAAAAATCTTGGAAATTTTAATTTTACGTCATTTTCGTGACGTCATTTTAAACATATATCGTCATTGCTTATGAAAATATTCAGTTTTTCAAAGTCAGCATATATTCCCCTGTTAAAGAACAAAATTAAATATTTCTTCGTCAAGGTTTAATTTGGGGGGGGGGGGGGGGGGCAATTATTGGGTATTAATTCTTTGACCCTCCACGAAAATATGTGATCTTACAGTAACCAATTTATTAATTTAGACAATCTATGTCATTTTTTTTTTGTTTATTTTTGGTTCAATGTAGAAAGTGATAATATGTTCACCTGTAAGTGAAATAATAATTGAAATAAATTCTCCAAAAAAAAATTAACAACATAAAAGTTTTTCACCAATTTAGAAAATAAATACATGTACTCATGTTTACCTGGAAGGTCAGGTGGAGTGAACATCACTTTGGATAATTTCTAGAATGTTGGAATTCAGCCAATTAGAGACATGTGAATCTTTTATTCATAAACTTTTAATAATAAGTTTTAATCCAAAATATACAAATAAAGACAAAGAATTAATTTATAAGCTATGAAAGACCCAAAAACAAAGCTACTATTCACAACTGCATTAAACATATTCTATTGCTGCATCAGAAATAGTTTTTTAAATGCAATGTCATAAAAGGGTTTTTTTTTCTCCAATACTTATTTTTAATTCTTATAAACAGATGATGTCTGGTGTATGTGTAGTATTGACTAAGGTGTTAAAGTGAATGATCTGTTGAATACCCATAACAAATAATCAAAATACGTAATTTTGCTTTAAAGTTTCGTATTATTTCCTTGTTTTATTTGCAGGTGAGCGAAATACTCCATCCTTAAAATGAAGAGAGAAAGAATGAATACTTGAAAACAGAACATCATAAACTTAATTTTACAACTGTTAACATATTGTTTACTATAGTATAGTATTTCTAACTTTCAATTTGGCTATAAACTCATAATCATGGGAATAATATTTACATGCAACCAGGTCTTAATGAAGGTAAAATATTTGAATTTTTCTACAATTGAACAAAAAATTCCAAGTGATACAAATGATTATTTTTTTCTTATTTTGCATCTTTAAGTGCATTTAGCTAAGACATCTGCAGTTGAAAATAGCCAATTAAGAGAAAGCTGGAATTAACTTTCAAACATTTTTTAATCATTATATGATTTAATAAAAATATTTAAGGAGGATATGATGAATTAGCTACCGTTTACAGTTTTTACCTTACCCTTTGGACTCTTCGTCTTGCCAAGCTTAGAAGATATATTTGTTGGAAAATCTTTTTGGAATAAAAATGTGAAATAAAAGAGGCTTTATCGAATGTAATTAAAAAAAACAATGCCTCCTACCAGACTATGTTAAAGTTGGTTGAATAATGAAGGAACATGAACATGCTGACCTCATATATGACGGCTAATGGGAAATAACTTTAGTGACTGTAAACGTATTATATTTAGCGGTGTATTCTAATTAGCGATTTTGGCGGAAAGCAGAGTCCGCTAAATCAAGTACATTGCTAAATGTCTTGTAAATCATACATTTATTTCTAGCACATTCAGAGAGCACTAAATCAAATCTACGCTAACTTGCTGAAAAATGAATTTCCGCCAAATATCATACACGCCAAGTATAATACATTTACAGTAATTTAGATCTGCTGAAAACTATCTATTGCTTTTGTGAATTCATTAAAAAAGGAAATGACTATGTTTCCTGGGGTTGATTTCCTCTCTTTAATATCCAGCAACTTCAAAAGTGACCAACTTATTTTAATGATAAACATTATTTTAAAAAATCAAAGTTGAAACACTAGCAACTATTGATCTGTTCATCGACACTAGTAACCCAACAATCCTACTAAGTTTAAACATTTGAGTGTACAGACACCTGTTTGAAATTTCAAATTTTGATATATGATCATCGTCATATGAAAGCTGTATAATAATCTCACAATAAAGTTCGGGACAAACAAATGTGCCAAATTTTGACTGGTTGCTCTGCACGTTAAGTATTATAACGTCATGCACAAACAACCCCAAATCAGCTACTCCTTGTTAAAATAGATACATGTCTATTTTTTCTTGTTGTCTTTTGCTTAAGAGATATCCCTGCGCTTCTCCAATGATTAACCTTCCGCGAGAGGATGCATTCTGGAGCTCTTATGAAGTAGCCTCTAACAACGGGAGCAGGCTAATCCCTGATTTTACGTTTTAGCCAAACAACGCTCTAGCTTGACTATTCAGAGATGGGTCATTTAGTTTGGGTTTCCATCGCCTCCCTTTATCAGTGTTCATTTCGTTCTGTACCCCCTCAAAACGAAGGCTATAAAAAGGGACGACTAAGCACAAACGTTCACTTTTACTGACATAAATCTTGTTTTACGTTAACAAGTAGTTTGGTAATTCCAAGCCATGTAAACTGTCGAATTTAGGCTATGTTTCCTAATACATAAACTTGCAAACATTAGCAACACCCCCATCTGACCCTTACGTGTTTGAAGGCACTGTGGGTTTATTCGAGACAAGAAAAGTGCTATACTAACAAACGTTTGTCTTAAATAAGAATGGGGTTACAGGGTTATTCAGAGAAACGAATAGCACGAGAAATCCATTCTTATCAAATTTTTGGTTTATGAAAATTCGTCTTGCCATTGGCACCCCATACGGCTTTTCAATATTTATATTGAATTTTTATGGACAAATTTATAACCAGTATTTAAGTCCTTAGTAAAGAGAACTACTGATAATATTAGATAATTATTTGAACAAAATTATTTATCATTTGTTAGCTTTCAACACCCAGATACATTTATCATTATTGAAAGAATGAATGATATTTTTATCTTATTTGAAGAGTGGAATGAGTATTAAAACTATACACCAAACAGGTTCAACGCTTCATGTGCTCCACTTCACAGTCAGCATGCAGCTCATCATCTCCATTTTTGATTTACTACAATAGAAATACAAACAAAACAAACAAACACTATGCCTCCCAATCATGTATTTACAACAGCAACAAAATTCGAATAAAATAAATAAACAAAAAAAAACATACTTTAACACTAGCCATAACATTTATCACGACTTCGAAATTGAAATCAGTTATAATAGAAAATTAAGGAAAAGTTCATTGTTAATATTGTTTTTTTTTTTTTTTTTTTTTTTTTTTTGTTTTTTTTGAAGAACAAGACCAAGGTCCTATGGTTGTTGGTTGCTATGTCATAGAATGTTATATGTATTATGCTTAGTTTTTCATTTTGCATAACATTATAAATTCCATTTTACATTTTATATAACATTGTATATCATTATCAATTGAGGGGTTAATAGTCAGAACACTATTTGAACTTCTGAGTCCAGTAGTGATCCCTCAATCATAGATCGGGATCATTTTATTTATGTGGAATGAATAAATTAGTATTCCATTATCATTCACTATTCACCATGCATACATTCATGCATTACATCATTACAAGTATACATTATGTTATTCAATCATATATTTTGTAAACTTAAGAATGAAATATATGGAGATATCGAACAGTATCCAAACTCAAAATTCGACAAACAATACAAAATAAGAGCAAAGCAAAGATGGAACTCTTTTACATCACAGGTGGGATCAGATGCCATGAAAGAGTTACATGTAGCATCCCCTGCTGACCGTTCACACTCGCCGTGTGCTCCTTGTCAAAATCCATCGACAATTCAGTGTGTAAAAAATGGTTTAACATTTAGTGTGAAAAAAGTCAGTCAGCATTTGACTCAATGATAAATGGAACTGGTACTTGCTGACAAGGTCATTGTAACGACCACAAAACTTATTAAGAAATGACGACTTAAAAACAAGAATGTTGATACTCTTGTTTCATTAATTTGTTTGTCAATTATTTGCATCGTTTTAGATATAAAATTGTACATACGTTGTCTTGAAATGAAAGTTAAAAAAAAATTCTTTGCAAAGATCATAAAAGACAATGAAACAATAATACAAAGACATTTCCAATATGATTAAAAACAGACTTAATTGGTTCATTCTTTAAGAGTTCTGGACTTTTCTTCCATATTTTTATCATATTGTCTAAGGCATATGCAACCTTAAAAAGCCAGAAATGCTGTTCCATAGATCTTTGAGATGCAGAACATTCTTGTAAGGAAAGATACATAACGGGCTCCAGTAAATGTTCTGTCAGCCTCTTTCTTTATTCCTCACTAAGATATTAACAGAAGGGAATGAGAAACTTGAAGAATACTACAGTTACAACAATATATTCGAGAATAAGAGTAAATCGGATGTGGATACTAAAAAATTCCAAGGAACTTTTTGAACATTTGAAATCATAAAATTTTACCAAAATCAAATTCATAAAAACCTGCAACATTTTAACGTTATATGCAACATTTTATCACGATAAATAAAAACCCAGGCTTTCTGACATTTTTGACAGTTGCTTTTTCGCTAAAATTGGATCTCGTACATTTATATACCTTGTCATTGGTCATCCGGAAAATTAGGTTGTTTAATAACAATCTAGTTGTACAGAAAAGTACTCTGAACTTGATATTAAAAAGATGCTCGGGTTTCAGATTGACAATATATATAGGGTTTGGAGACAAGGTCTTCCAACAATCTATTGGAATGCATACCATTGCTCCTCGTTATCCGCAGACCTAATTTTCTATTCATATGACTCAGAATTTGTTAATTTTTTTTTACGTGAAAAGGCTTTGCTGAATTTTCTTTTCTATGGAATCCGAATAGGGCCACGCACTTCACTATCGCACCATCGAGCATCAACTTAAAGGTCGATGGCGCGATAATGCGATGGCGCGATAACGATGAAACGGTGGTGCGATAACGATGAAGCGATGATGCGATAGCGCGATGACGATGATGCTATAGCGCGAAATTGCGATGGCGATGGTGCGATAGCACGATTGAGCGATAGTGAATATCGCTTCATCGTCATCGTACTTTCGTCATCGCATCATCGTGTCATCACTATCGCACCATCGCGTCATCGTACCATCGCGTCATCGCATTATCGCACCATCGTCATCGCATTGTCGCGCCATAGCATCATCGTCATCGCGCTATCGCACCATCACTTCATCGCTATCGCACCATCGCCTCATCGTCATCGCATTATCTCTTCATCGCACTATCGACCTAAACCTCGATGGTGCGATGATGCGATAGTGAACTGCGTGGCCCTATCCGGATTCCATACTTTTCATATGAATGAGAATTTTCAATTTTTTTTACGTGAAAAGGCTTTGATGAAATGTCTTCAGCTCGACATTTAGATATATCGGCGACTTATTTTGAAATGCAATTCTCACGTCGACACGATATGTCCCGGTGAGTTTGAAATAAACGATACTTACGTACACATCTGTTTCATTTTTGGATAATACAATATTTGGATATTAGAATAATAATATAATGAAACAACAAAGCTTCTTGGTAAAGGTGATGACTTTAACTTTTCAATCGTCAACTTCCCTCACTTGTGCAGCAATATACCCTTATCACCTGCATACAAGGTTTATATCTCTCATTTGACTCTGTATGCAAGAGCATGCTACGTGCGAACACTTCCTTAAACGAGGAAAAGTTTTGACAAACAAGTTTATGAAACAAGAATATTAGCGATCTCATTAAAGTCATTATTTCCTACGTTCTACGGCCAATACAATGACTTGTCATCAAATACAATCTATCATTAAGACTGGTCGGCAGGGGATGCTCATTCCTCCATAGTACCTGGTCCCTGCTCTAAATTTTTAGAGGTCCCTGTTTCCTCTACTTCTATTTTGTTATGTTTAACGGACATTTGGACTTGATTATGTTGTTGTTTCCATTTGTTTCATTTCAGCAAAAGATGTTAGAATACTAAATGATATTAGAATACTAAAAGATGTCCATCTCCTTTCTTATTAATAAAATCATGTATTCTATTTCAAAACAAATTCAATAAACCATAAAAATATGAAGCATTTCTTTGTTTTTGATTGAAATATACTAAAATTTGTTTAACCAAGAAAAACATTCCTTTTTCATCGTATCTACGGTACGTTATTCTTCAAAGAAAATCCACCTTTAACTCATCAAGTCATTTCGTTTTTCTTCTTTGGAATTAAGTTTTTTTTTCAAAAATTATTGCATATCTATATTGACTTTTGTATGACAATAAAAATAATTCGATAATTAATGCATTCAAAAATAAAAAGTTAACTAAAAGAGTAGGTGCCTCAAAATATCAAGAGAACGGTTGTGTGTTGTTTACTGAAAACATGAGAGCTGACCACAGTTAGAAATATTTTCGAATTAATAAGGTGATATTTGAAAAGAATAATAAAATAACTGCACTAATCACCTGTACATGGTTTATGTCCCTCAGTTGATTCAATATGCAAGAACATGCTTTACTTATAAACAGATTTAAAAACAAGGCAAAATATTGACAAACAAGTTGATGAAATGACTATCAATAATCTCAAATAAGATTATCAATTATCAGTTCGCAAGTTCTCCGGTCGATACAATAATCTTGTCAGCAAATACAATATATCATTGAGTCAGATTCTGAATGTCCTTGTTTATACAAATTGTACGGGTCGACAGGAGGTGGTCACCTCTCCATGTCACATGCCCTTCCTCCGACGTTTTAGAGGTCAGTGTCTGCTCTGTTTCTAACTTGTTTTAATGGTATCTGAGCAAAAAAAATAATTGATATCTCCATATTTCATATATCAAATTATTATGTTATTATTTTTTGTTAGAGTAGATTGATAAAACAACAACTCCCCAATTGTTTAAAGTCAAAAGTCCTTGGTCAAGTGTTTATTGTGTTGGTAAAGTAATGCCATGATTTAGAAAGTGAACAGATTAACTTAAAAAGAAATTTGACTTTCTATATGAATTTGCTTTTTGGCGATTGAGAAAATCCTAACTAGCTCTTTCTAAATTACTGTTTTCTAGCTTTCTATTGGGTTTTGAAATGCCATTCACAAATGGAATTCAATACGGAAACCAATTATATGAGAACTTGAACAAAATTAAATGAATAAAAAAAGACATTTATGCACATTTGTTTGCATAATTAGCGATAAATGTAGAACACGGCAAAATTACATGAGGGGGGTGTTTCAAAAGAAATTCCAGAGACCCACAGAAAGGCAAATGTCTTCAAAAATCATTATGACAGTTAAAACTACCCAGCTGTCTTTGGTATCTTCATGTCAGTTAGAATCAATAGAACACTTCTGGCAGCTACTTGGAGTAGTTGTAATAATTACGTGTTAAATTCTCATTTATTACATCTTTAAGTAGTTTGAACACAATGGGGCCTGGTTCAGTCTGAAGGTGATGGACCTACCATTTCCAGATACCTATCAAGAGTAACTACATTTTTGTCTCGAAATGATGTCATCTGATATGTTTTATCACCTGACAGAGGCTACCTATGTCAATAGCTTTCTCTTGAACGTAGCGCTGCCAAGGAAACTCTACGGGAACACGGCGTTTCTAAACTTGATCTGCATATTGATAGTATTACATTAATTAAGAAAACTAGAGCAATCAATGATGAAAAAGGGAAAAATTATCGACCTACAATTGAGATTAACATCTCAGTCATGTTTAGACCTTTATGTTAAATTCAAATGATTGTATTTGGATAGACTGCTCTGGATGACTTTGCTTTTATAACTTAAAAAAACTTTCGTTAAGTAGAACATAATTGATATCACGAAAGATAAACTTAAATGCGTTCCAAAATTTGAATTAAGAGGCATCATCTAAATGATAATCGGATCATATTTTTATACGCCATGTGACGTTTTAGTAAGTGCTAGGAGGTTTTGAAAAGTTACATTGATGGTCATCCAACCATTCATAATGTAACATAAGTGCACCTGGTAATAGTGCAATAAAGTTACTGGAACCCACTCGAACGAAATGGAGTTGATGGAAAGGCAAGGACATCTATGGCTAAAATAGGAAAACTATTCCCATATGTGACGGTATTGCATGCCATACTCTCGTAGACACTAGAAATAACTCGTGGTTATTTACTAGTACTATAAACTGAGATGAAATAAAAAGATGATGGTGAAGTTAAAACAATCAATCAGAATTTTGCTACGTCATAAATGTCATCGACATCATAAAACGTGAATTGATGTTTCTGATCGTTTATAGTACAGAGGTTGATATTTTGCAAATGGGAGTCGTTTTTAGAGTGCCCATGCACTATACTGAAGAAATGCAACAGGGGTGCAACAACTGCATGTTACTTTTCAATTATGTGTTCATAAAGTAGAAATATGAAACACGGTGCCAAAAATCTTAGCTCAAATTTAGCTCACATAAATAAATATATTCATGACACTTTGGCATTAATTACGCTGTTGGACTTTATGTTACCTTAAAAAGATACCAATGCAATGAAAATAGAATAGTTCCTTGTCAAGTTTAATTCTTCTAAAAATATTTCTTGTGACAGCTATCTCTGACTTATGACATTTAGCACAAAAATTTAAAAATATAATAGTCTTCTTTTTGGCTGAAGGGAAAATAAGATCTCTTTTACAGAGAGAATTTCCCATAAGCAGTGCTTAGATCAATGAAAAATTCACCCATAATCAAAGTCATTTATTTTGTGGTCTGTTTGCATAGAAGCTTTAAAAATCACCCAATCAACTGATGAAAATTGTATATTAAGATTATCTTTGACGAGGACGTTTGACGTATTTTGATGCAGGCAAATCAACCTTTTCAAAGATGCAAGTTGCAAATCAACCTTTTTGAAAGATAAAAATACGTTTTATTATCGCGTAATTTCCGAATCATGTGAAATAAAATTACTCGCCTTTATTTTTATATGCTGAAATTATGTAAAATCTCTTGATCAACATTCGCGTATTATTATTCTTTTGCCGTGACCGGATATGCAAAAATCTACAATATGAAAAAATTGCATTGCCCTTGAATAGCAACTATACAATTTAAAGTACAATTTTTCATTTGAAATAAGTATCATTAGAATTGTCAAATTACTTCAACCTTATGAAAAATTTACCCAAGGTTGTGTATTGCGCATAAACATTGTTTAAGCTTCCGATATCTCAGTTGTGTTCCTTTTTTAACTAGAAAATGTTCTATGGCTAATGTTTTTATAAGATATAAGATTATTCCTCTACTTCTTTGAAATTGCCTTCTTTTACGGATTTCTTTCAATGACTATAAACCATAAATTCCATGATCACACATACCCCTAAAGCTTCTCACATAATAAAAGTGAAAAGGCAAAGTAAAAGAAAATAGAAATCATAGAACATACAAGTACAAAAACTAACACAAACATACACACAATAGTTTTCAAATAATAGCTGACTAACAAAAGGTAATGGAAAATTATTCATTCTCTTGCTCTAGTTTTGACTCATATAATTTTTTTAGTTTTTTTTTTCATTTATAAATGAAATCAGGCAAAGCCCATCAAGAAACGCATTATCAAAAAAAAGGTATTTTCGTTATCTTTAAATGATACAATGTGGAAAAAAATAAATAACTTCCGTATAATACTCTCAATAGTAAACATGCATGGTTTTAAAATGTTATTTTTTGACAAAATTTATATATTTATTGCCCCTGTTTTCTTTCCTCAAACAGACGTACTACGTCATGAATCGTATGAGTGCATAAACATTTGCAATCAAATTAACAGTCATTCCCAATTACAAAAGTCTTTAATCTTTGCAAATGATTATTACTTTGTTTGCATTTTACACTCAGCCGAATGAAACAAGCCTAGACTAAGTATACTCAGGGGAGATAAAAATGTTGTCCTCTTTGTGAGAATATATCTAATCAAAGATGGTGGCTGTCCCAGACAGCTCCGCGTGGAATAATTATGGCAGACAATCTCCGCTTCTGTGCTTTATTTTAGATAATTAGTTAGGTTGCCAGCCTCTCTTTGAAGCAAAAGGTCAGACCTCTCTGGAATTTTTTCGATAGAAATTCCGGACACCTTTAGACAACAGTCGGATTTAATGTCAGATTTAAATAAAATGTCACAGTTCTCTGATGATCTAGAGCTATCCATCACATATTCATATTGAAGAAAGGTGTGGGTTTTTGTTGCCTTTTTTCTTTTCTTTTTAAGGTTAGTACTGATCTTTTTTTGTTTGTGATACATCAGATACAATAAGTGCCAAACAAAGTAAGTAGGTGCTGTCATTACAATAATACATACACGTTAGTGTTTGTCTCTAAATGTACTCTCATTTGTTCAAAAGCAAAAGGAAAGAAGTTTCAACAGTTATTCTTTAATGTTTATATTTTGTGTATCAAACTGACCACAAATTTCTTGGGTTGGCGAGTACGCCTTTGGATTCTTATGTTAGTATCTCAAATACCAAAAATCCGTCTGAGTGAAAAATTGGACTTTTACAGAAAACTTTTATACTCCCATACTATACATACATATTCTGCATACCTATTGCACACTACGAGACACCAATATTATATTCCAAGAAATTAGTTTGACACTTCTGGTAAAATATAAAAAGAAAATTGTATGATAAGCTCTAAGTTCCACGTATTCAACCCATGAATTACTCCCCAAGATGAAAATTATAAAAAAGTAGTATCCATTTCTTATCAAAAAACTTATAAATCTGCAAAAAAAATGTTAGAATTTTCATTTCTAACAAAAAAAAAAAAAAAAAAAAAAACAATAAAAGAGGGAAAAAAGAAATAAAAAAAAAACATCGAATGGTATTGAATAATTCTTCTTCTTTGAAATGAATCATTGCTAATTGAATATCCATTTATTGTCAATAGTTCCACTTAAACTAGTTAAATAATTAAATTAATGCACATTTAACACGATAATAAATTAAACTCATCACTCATCATGCCAATATATTAGTTTTTGTATAGTTATTTTAAACTTGGAATCATTTCCACTTATAAAAATGGAGAACGCATTTATGCCTTGAAAAGAATCCTATTTTGCACTCACAAAAATATTGCGGAACTAAATAGTTAATATTGATCTTTTCAGCTTAATGACGGTGTTGAAAGATTTTGATGTGAAATGTTATACCCCATTTAAGGTTTCATCACAACAAATTTGGTTGTCTTTTATAGCTGTTTAATACAGCTTGTAATCAAAGAAAAGTTAATGTTGCTTGGATCAATTGTCCTTTAATGCTACTCACTAGCAAAGTTTATTGGTCATATCTATTTTCAAGGATACTGAACCATTTGATTCATATATGATATTATACATGTATATCATTGTCTGACTTGTTGCATGGGGTTCATTTGCATATATATGATAAAAAAATTATCTCTTTTTACAGGAACTGCAAAACCAATTCACTGATATATTATACATTGATTTCTAAAGTAGCTTATCACACTAATAAAACCATAATGTGCCTTTCAATTCAACCTATGCCGAGGAGATAGCTTAGATCAATATTATATAATTTAGTTACAAAACTGGTGATATATGACAAAACACTTTGCTGGGGGCCTTTTATTCCATGATTGGTTCATAAACGAATATCTGTGGAAGTTAAAACACGGATACACCCTTCATTATTGCGTTTTTACTTTGGGCTATACATATTATTTTCAGGGATGATTTGGGTAAATTTGGTTCAACAAATGCCGAGTTTTTGAATTTTATACATAATGTTGAGATCTGTTTTACAAATTCTGATAGTTGGAATCGCAAACCTATTTACCTTTTAAGATATGGTAACAAAATATAATTATGAAATTTGCAAGAAAACTTCGTTATTTGTCATGAAACCAGAGAGAGATTTTGAGTTCAAGACTACAGGAAGGTTTAAACTGAAGAATGTGACTGGTGAACATATCAGTAACATTTAATGAAATGGGAAAAAGTAATAAAGAACCTTTACTCTTCAATTTAGATGAATCAAATTAATAGAGATTTTCACAAATATGTTATATTTATGCAGAGAAATAGTTTAATATTAGTTATATATTAATCAAAATATGTTTATGTAATGAGATATGTTATATGATGACAAAATGAGTGGCATTTCAAAAATTCTTCAGTTGTATTTCTGAAGTTTTTTTTTTTTTGTTTTTTTGTTTTTTGTTTGTTTTTCTTTTGTTTGTTTGTTTTTTTTTTTGTAAGTGTTCTTTGTTCCATAGATTGATACCCTTTTTACCTAAAGGAAAAAAACTACACTACTCATACATATACTTACACATGAAAAAAATATTGATATGGAACAGTATCAAGCTCAAAAGTCAATTCAAACAATGCGAATCAGGAACAGACAAATACAGACCTCCTCTAAACCCCAGAAGTGGGTTCGTGTGCCATTTTACACAGTACGACTGAACTAAAGGCAGAAAGTTTTATTTAGTTCAATCTGTAAAAAAAAAACTATATATTTTTGATAACTTTAATCTCATACCCCGGTACTTTTTAAACATTTAAGGAAACAGAATTACTCTGTTTAAGTTCAAGTATTTTAAAATTTAATTCAACTCTTTTTTTCCATTTTTACGATTGCATTTCATTCATTAACACTAAGTAAAATAGTGGATAAGACAGTTTTGTCACCATATCAGGTATCAAACCTTGGATTTTCTTTTGAACACTTCATATTTATTTTGTGAAATATAATATATCTGCATATAAATGAGTCGTCTTGGATTTCTTCTTGGTGGTTCTATAATAATTTCTGTCTATCATTTGTAGAATAATACTCTGGAAATTGGCCTACATAAGGCTAAGGACCACAAGTATTCACTTACACCAAGGTAGCACTATAAATCTGATATGTCTAGGACACTTAAAATTTTAGAATCAGATGAGTTTTGCATAATTCATATATAAATTATATTACTAAATAGAGACACGCCAAAACGCTCACAAATAATCATCAGTTATATTACACAAATACAATCAATCATCGTTACTTTTATTTGAACATTTGTCAAAAATTCTCCAAAAGTTAAAATTGTTGTCATTTAAAAGTCATTAAGAAGATAAAAAAATATAGCATAGGTTTCGGATTAGGGTACGAGACTTTTGTGTATTTTAGAACCCCAAAGTTGTCTAATGATTAATGAACACAAGGTTTTTTCCATGATTATATACAAGTTAATGTCTTCTTTGTGAATAACATTCTTTCAATCCTTTCATATTTAAATAGAGAATAATCAAATACGCCACCCATTGACTAATAACTTGATCCTCTTATAATTAGGTTCTACAAACTCGAATAACATTAGTTTTTCAAATTGTTGAATTAAAACTAGGAACTGCTAGTTTGCAATTAATTTTTTATTGACTCTATATGATTGATTATGCATAACATTTATTTCTGTCTAATTGTTGTTATTTTTTTCCAAATAAATATGATTATAATAACAATCTTGCAGACACAAATGAAAAACCAAATGAGCAAAAACTTATCATCATGGATTTATTTTCCTATTTTTTTTCTGATTATCGTAACTTTAGAAAATAAATAACAAATTAAAACTCAGTTATTTAAAAATAACCAAAAAACATGCAAGATGAATGTGCTTTTTTTAGCCTTTCCAATTTTTTAAAGCTTGGGAATCAGCACTATCCGTGTAAATCTATAGTTATACCAATATACATTCACTTAGAATGTTTAGTTTGTTTAACAAACTGCCAATTTTTGAATGTTCACATCATGACCAATTGTTCGAAATGTTTGCTTCCTCGAAAATCCTTTGTATCTTTCTGAAAAAGAATTTCAAATATAGCGTCACTTTAATAAACACTCCCCCTCATGTAAACTACCAAGATGTTAATGCATCAAGCCATTTTCTGTAAAAGGCAAGTAATCCCTTTAAATCTAGTTTTTCAAAACCACACAGCCAGCTAAGTAAGTTGGGGAATACATCGTACATTATATAATCATTATTAGTCGGTTTTGTTTCCTTGAATATAACGCTTGTGGTTAAAGGATGTTTACCGTGTTCTAAAAGCAGCTGTTTTGTTGCTTACATGTTGGTGAATACTTTTTCCCTTTGTAAAAGAAGCCAATGACACCTACCCTCAGAACAACACTTATGTTGATGGGTTGTTTATGGGGATTGAAGAAATATGTCTTACTTTCCAAATAAGGTATCTTCTTTGTTCAAGAGGTTTCTGTGTCGTTTCGGTACATCTTGTTGCCAAGATGCAAAAGTACAGCATCGAACCAACGATGTCCTCTTTAAAAGAATTCTATCTATATAAGAACAAACGATGATAAATAATTTTAGGATGATTTCATCAAGATAACACGCATTTGATGTTGTGCGCCATATGTTTTATATATAAAATAAGGTATAGAATACCTTTCAATCTTTCCGTGTTCGGTAATTTTGGTAGTAAATCACAAAGGGGAATAGAAAACCATTTTGGTAGCACAGATAAAAGATTCAAAGACTTAAAACCATTAAATAACCTTTCTACATTGAGGTAATAGATCGCGATCTTCTTTAAGAATTCCTGACCCATAGCTCCTCGTAAATTTTGGAGGGGAACCTGATATGTCAAGCCTTACCATGCTTGAACTTGGGTACCTCCCACTAGTCAAAAACGTAATTGACTTCCCTTTATTACACGTGACTGCACTGGAATCGGTAATATCCCCCAATCATTTTAATTAAAGCTCTGAAGTAACTCAAATTATCGACCCTGGGATTTTGTAAATATGATGTTCATTTTTGTGGCTTTTTTGGAATATGTTCGATTTGCGTTTGTTTCGTCCTACATCTTGATATATTGTTTTTTAAGGATAAATCTTGCAATTTTATTATATAAAAGTTTATACTGTCAATGAAAAACCATTAACTTCAACTAAATCATTATGATCAACGAAAAAAAAAACCAATTGCATCACACTTTTTCCCTAAAATGGCGAAATTAAGAATAGTTTTTTTTTAATCTGTTATTCATAATTCTTTAAGCTGTTATTTGCCATTTTTAACCATTATGAAAGTTCATATGTTTTGAAGCAATGATAACGATATATCAAAACATAGATATTGTTGAAGTACCAAACGGGACTGTTTGATGGCAGGTCAGCTTTGAAGAAGATCATTTTCCACACTACACAAAGTTACAAGTTAAATACTCTTGATCTATTTCGACTGAAAAACTTCTGGATAGGCGAAGTAAAAAGGGCACACGAAAATGGATTATCGTAGCTTTTGGATATTCGATGAAGAGTTTCCACATAAAGACTGGCAATTGCACAGCTTTCGGTAAAATAAAAGTAAAAATTGCCTATATCTCAATCTTTAAAGAAAAAAAATACTCAGAATACTTATTTGAAGAAATTACTTGTACACATGTTAACAATGACTGATAAAATAAATAGTTTAATTAGTTATAGATTCAGAGAATAGAAAAGGAGGAAATGATTGTCTTTCCTGCTGTAAAAGCTCTACTTTTCTTTGTTTATTGACCCCTGGAAGCATCCCAGAAAGAAGACACGGTAAATAAGGAAGATTTGAATGAATATTTCATTTTTATTTTTTGGTATATTCACAGAACTGAAGCGGAGGGCCTTTGATGTATCATAATGCGGTAAAACGGGTCCATATCTGATGAAAATATCAGGTAGTTCTGCATTGTTCCTTACTTGTTGTCTACATTCAAGTTGTTACTTTGAAAAGTTGCAGACTTGCCTGAAACTATGGATAAAGCTCTTTCCAACTTTTAGTCCTGATGGACAGAACCAAATAAAAAAGAAGGATTGATTAAAGGATTGATTAATTACACCTGGTATGTAATTAGAAATGCTTAAACCGATTAACAAATTCTTATAAATTTTATTTGCAAGAACTGCCAGGTATGGTATCAATAATATCCTGCCTGCCATACAAATCCATTTTAACTAGTTGAATTATTAATGGGTTTAAGTAATTAATGTCAAAAGATTACGAATCAAAATGGTATTATCGTTCCTTTGGGAGGAAAGGTGTGAAATAATTTTACATTAAACAGCTGCTTTGAAAACTGTGTTTCAAGGTTAACAACTCAGGAAAACCTACCAAAGACTGTTCAAGTTGAAAATAAATCACAATTTCCTTGATTCATACTTTAAATGAAAAACTATAACCCGTCATTTCTGTTACTGAATTTGAAAAAAAAATATGCATACACTATTGTTTAGTAGATATCATACAGTGTATTTGAACGATATTCTTGTACGTGTAGTATGTTTTCAGGCGCGTGGTGATTTTATATACACAACAGTCTTTTGCGTATCAGTAATATGGAAGATAGTTAACATGAAGACTAGAGTAAACGTTCTAGTAATGTAACTAAAATTATTTAAACAACAAAATTGAGCTTTTATAAAGTTTTTGTAAATGTATTTCATTATGCTCTGCATTGTCTTTTAATCTTTTTTATAATGTTCGAGTTTAGATGCAGAATAAAACAGATGAAAGAAGTTTAATTTAATCAATTAGAAAATATAATGTAAAATTATGGAAAATGTTGCAATAATCTTTTCAATTTCAATTGAATAATTTTCCAGTTGCATTGTATGATTTTAAATTCATTCTTTAACTTTCTAATTTAATTTTCAAAAAAATTAATTTGAATTGTATTACTTTTTATTTGTATTCTTCACTTTCTCTTTTGTACTTCTTCTAACAGCTCATATAATTTCAACATATAATATTTCATGTAATCTGTAAATTTCAGATGAGAAAGGTTTTATAAAAATGTGCTTTTTTGAATTGTGGGTCAATGTGGAAGATACTTTTATATAAATAAATCTGAAACTTTTCCCTAAAAGAACATTTAACTCTTGTAATTCTATATATCTGCAGTCTCGACAACACAATACAAAGCCAGATAAACTACTAGCAGAACATTACAAGGAAACCAACTGACAAAAAACCACCCTCTGTGAAACTATAGTGCATAAATTTAGTCGCACATAGCACTTCAAACAATCACAAATTATCAAAGTGTAAATTTGAATGGCATGGCCTACAGTTAAGAACACGGAAAGCAATACAGCTTAACAAATCTACATAATCCTCAATGACATGCTAAATAAGAAGGTCGAATACTGAGTATCGTCATCACAAGAAGTTATCAAAAAAAGACAGGGTGAAATTTGATCAAAGAACATTTTCTTGCTGTAGTATGCCAAATCCTGACATCTGAAAACAAAAGGGAGTCAAGGAGCATGGAACTTTACACCAAAGGAGGGAAAGACAAGATTGGTCAAAATCAATGTTCTGATACTCAAATGACCTAGATGGATCTTCAAAATAAATAAATTTGAATTACCATGCTTATTCTAGACTTCTTAACTATCAAAAAATCCTTACAAAGGAGATACTTCAGAATTCCTGTACAGTAACATTTGGAAACTAAAGTTTCCTTGTGGAAAATTTGAAATTACAAAATATACCAAAAGCAGGAACATGAAAAAATTTTCAACACTCTATTAAATCTCAAGGGATAAAATGAGATCTATACTTATTGACTATAAAGACGGGTTTATTTTTCACTTAAAAACTGAATTAAAATTTAGATAAATCATCTTTCTGATTTGACTCACATATACTCTGTAATTGTGAGAAGTTTCTGACAAATAACTTTTCCGACTTTTTGAAGATCCAATTTTCCACCAAACTGTTGATATTCCAATGGGTTTTAATTGAAACTCTTTATAAGCAGACCTTTTTTGTATTCACATTAAGCAGTATCTAAATAAAAAGAAATTTCTTGCTGATGCCTTCAATTCGACATTTAGTTTGACATTATTCATTAAACAATTAACAATACCATTAAAATTCCCAAACATAGTAGGCTAATGGAGAACAAGCAGACACGGATGTCAACAATCAGATTTCAATCAACCTTTTTGCAATTTCTATGGTCGATATAATGATCTTATTAACAAATTCAATATTTCTTAAGTTGAAAGTTGACGGCCGTTTTTCGTAGATATTGTTACGCCATCATTTTCACACAGAAATGACTAAGATTTTTTTGTTTGTCCAATAATGACACATGATGAATCGGCATGTAAGATATTTTTGTTTGTCCAATTTGTCCGGAATGTGACATCCGGATATCTGAATCACCAGTTAAACAAGACAAAGTAACATTTAAAAATTTCGTATGAAAAATGAATCGGATATCTGGGATATCCGACATGTACTCACTATTTCATGACAGTTCATCCTAAACATATGATACTTTTAGACGTGCTTCTTTGCTATGCTCTAAATTTGCTCTGTTATAATGAAACATATGGAGATAACGATCAGTATCCAAGATCGAAAGTCCAAAAATTAAACACTGCAAAATAGGAGCAGAGCAAACACGGACCTCCAAAACATTGGAGGTGGGATCAGGTATCATGGAGGAGTAAGCATCCCCTGCTGACCGGTCACACCCGCCGTGTGCTCCTTGTCATGATCGGGAAATAACAAAAAAAAATCCATTGTCAATTCAGTGTATAAATAATGGACTAACAATTAGTATGAAAAACATCAGCCAGCATTTGACTCAATGATAAATTGTATTTGTTGACAAGGTCATTGTACCGACCGTAGAACTTACGAAATGATAACTTTAATGATTGATTTCTGATAATTATCTTTATTTTTGTGTATTCTAATGGGTACACCTTTGTTATATGTTACCTAAATTAAATCCAAATTTAAAGACTTTTTAAAAAGTTTTTTTTTCTTATGTTACTTAAATATTCGTATATCTTACTATTTGATTTTACCAAATATCTACATTTTTTAAAAAAAAATTAATGTTAATTTATTCTTGTGTTTCATTTGACACCTGCCGTCATCTTCCGTATCTTTTGCATAATGTTGACCATTCATTGGTTGGTATAATAAATTACTCCAAGTTGGCGATCAGTGTAAATGGATGTGTCTTTGAAGGCCTTTTCTACGTACTGGAAAGTAAGGGCAGAGCAAATGTCATGTTTTAAAACCTCATGAGAGATATGATTGCACATTTTACAGATCAAGGATTGATTTTATTGCCAACTATGGTATTGAAATAGTTGGTAATTTGACTAATCCCTAGAAATATAAGAACAATATAAAACATAGTGGTACTCCAACAGTTTGCATGAGTATTTAAACGACCAACATTACGGTACTTCGGAAAACAATTCAAAAATCCATCTAGGTCAACACAAAAGGAAGGCCCATATCTAGACATAATGGGTCAAACAAATTTGGGAAAATCGGTGGAACATCAAACTCAACATCAAAGGTACCAAAAGAACATAGAAACCCTGATGTCTAATGATAATGAAACTTAATGTAATTAAATCGATTGCTATACCGGACATATTTCACATAGTTTTCTAATTAGACTATTTTTTTAACTTCATCGCAAACCATTAATGACGTCATGTTTGTATACATTTTGTTCATTTAAAATAGTTTATGGTTAATATAGAAGGCAAAATGACATTTTTTACTCTTACGAAACCAAGAAAACGTGACCATATAATTTTAAATTTCAGTTTGCACCAATATTTAGATGTATTGGCATAATAATGATTTATACAATATTTGATGAACCATATTGTTTGAAGTCTTCGTTTTAATGTTTTGCTAATGTTTCTTGGTATTGGAAATGAATTGACTATTTTCCCACATTAAAATTCCTTAATTTGCATATGTTTTATGTTGTTGAAAAATGAATGGCAATTTTTCAATTCATTAAAGTGCATTTGTCAAACATCTGGGTCAAAAATACTTAGCCGGGAATGCCTTGTATGTTGATGACGTCACAATTGTCCTTATTCCGCAGATGTAAACTTCAATGTTCTATTAAATATTTTATTCAACACACAAAGTCGAAGATGGTTCAAAGGCTGCAAATGTTGTTGCAGTCACGGCATATAGGTTAGCAAAGGTTGTGGGCGAAGTGAAAGGTACAAAAAATCTCTTTAATTGAGAAATGTTCAACGAAATTGGGCCAAGGCGCGATTTAGAACACTGCTATGCAAGAGATACATTATCATAAAATTAAAAGACTCCAGCTGTCTTATTATCTATTTGAACATATTGTTACATTTTACAAAGTGTACCTGTGAAATTCGGGTTAATTCTTGTTTACAAGTTTGGAATATATGGAACTTGAACCCGATGTTTATAAACTCCGTAAATAATTGTCAATGAACAGTTAACGAAAGAAATGAACAATAATTGATTTAATGACTTTATTAATTTAACATGTATAATTTAATGAGAAAGTGATGTATTTTGTATGTTTTATATGGGTACAACGTTATTAATTTAGTAGGTAATTTTGTTGGTTAAAACCCGCTAACTTATTGATTGTATTGATTGTGACGTAATTTAGATATCTGATTGTCTCTTACGTCATTATAACAACTTTTGGCTATATAAACCAGCTGTTTTGGGTTTAGACTTCAGTCGGCTGTGGGGAGCGACTCGGAGCACACAGCCTTCCCTGGTTTGGGAACGACTCCGTATACTTCGGTTATAAGACGGTACCAAGTCTATGTATACGAAACCATTAAGGGGACCAAGTTAGTAGGAACGTCCTGTATTGACCATCGGTTGGTCACCTTTTTGTTAACCAAATAACGTTGTACCAACCAAGTTACAGTGTACCATTTTGTGTGTTTATAAGTGGACCATTTGATCGTCTTAATAAATGTTATAAACTTTTAACAAGTGTTATTCCTAAGAAACATTGTTTTAAGTGACCAAAAGTTGGTCATTACGTAAACCAAAGAAGTGACCAAAAGTTGGTCATTGTGTCAACCAAATAAGTGACCAAAAAATGGTCATTACGTCTACCAAAGAAGGGACCAAAAGTTGGTCATTGTGTCAACCAAATAAGTGACCAAAAGTTGGTCACTACGTCAACCAAATAAGTGACCAAAAGTTGGTCATTACGTCTACCAATCAAGTGACCAAAAATTGGTTATTAACCATTATATAAACTGTGACCAACGGAACCATCAAACCTCGACCAAGTGACCAGAAAATCAATAGCGGCCCACGAGTTTATTACACGATACCCTCGGTCTCGTTACAATATTTTTCTTTAAAAAGAACATTGAATAAAAATAATTGAAATTATTTTCTTTTTAATCAGGATGCTGGTTTGCAACATTTTCTACTTTATACTTATAGCATATACACAAGTGTTTCACTAAAAGTAATATAACAACGAATCAGCAAACGAAATTATTGGTTCCTCATATAAATGCTTGAACTTTATATGTCCTCTTTATGGGCTTTCAAATGATCGAGAAATATATCAATTATTGTTGTTTTGATGTTTTTATGTGCTCATTCACAAAACATATTTGGAGTAAATTACCACTTTCATGAAGTTCCCAACTCATATCGATTTACTGTTTCCTTAATGCATTCCAACATATCTTTTACAATCTACTATAAAATATAGAGGCCGTTCATTTACCTCAGTAGTTGAAAAAACATTTGTAAAAAAAATCACATTGGTACTTGCTTTTAATTATATTCATTCTAGTCACTCTTCCAAAATTCGAAATGAAATAATTCAGTATTTGAGAAAGCAAAAACGTACAGCATTACAGGGGATACCACTGGATGCCAAGATCAGTGTCTAAAGAATTATTAGACAATTTCATGTCAATTTTACTCATCATGTAACTTTTACTTTACTGAATCGGATACTTCGGTTTACCATTTGTTTCTCTTTCACTTTCCATGAACCTAATGCACTCAGTTCAAATGGAAGAGAAAGATACCAACTTAACTCTTTAACTACTATGGTTATATTTGTTGATTTCTTTTACGATAAATTGGACACACTATGAAGTTCTTTAGAAAGTAGTCGTTGAAATCGTGACCTGAAATGACAGGGCCAGATTTTGTATTCAAGTTAAATTATCCAGAATGATCTTTACTGAAAGACGAAATCATAGAACTACAAATCATGTCATAAAAAAGACTTGTCACGTAACTGGACAGAGAGAATGTATTAGTAATTAAAACATTAATTCTGTTTGGCTGCAACCTTATCCTACATACATCAAAACGTATCGGGTAATGACCCCAAAGCACTATGACTTAACATACTCTACCTTCACCTTTGATTCTAGAAACTTGTGTAAAAGGATGTGTGTGTCCACACAAATCTGTCTCTCTTTCTCTTTCTCTCTCAACTTGAATTCAAAATTAGATCCAACTGAATTTGTTCCTTGTCATTGTGTCCTATAACATACTGTACTTTTATATGTTTATGTAAAGACAACATCCCAAAAAGAAGAAAAAAAACATCAATAAAAAGTCAATATATGTTGTTCTACACTTAAAGCACAGTTGCCATTAATGATAACCGTGGGACTCGTAATGATCTAGTCATATTACGAAGATCACGTTCAAACTGGTTGATGTCTATCTGAAACGTAAGGCCTATACCGAGTGTTCAGTTAACATTGGTTTCATCAAAGGTCAATATACACTTATATATGTGTATATATTATTTAAATGTATAACATATTTTTGTAAAAAGTGAAACAAAAGTTCATAAAGAAAAGAGCAATGTAGCAAATGCATTCATTTTTTTATATAAAATTTCAAACTTTGTATTCAATACCAGCAAAGTAATCGAAATTAAGAACTAAATGATAGCAAAGGATATGCATGTATACATTAATATTGATTTTGTTTAAAGGAAAGGTAAAACAATCAACAAACCATCTAGTAATTGAAACAAATAGTAAATTCAGCCCTTTTGATCAAAATGTTTTGGTCTCTTTCTGAAATAATTATGTAAGACTCTCTGGTTCGCTTTTAAATATATACAAATTAAGATGGAGATTCTCAAAAAAAAACATTGGTCAGAACACAAAAAGTGTATCATTTGAATAGTTTTTTGGTCACGATTTGTTTTCAAAAACAAAATAGTGCTCTTTTCGTGACTTCTTAATGCACTAATGATATCAATGTATTGTAAAAGAAAGCCTTTTGAGCCGTTAACCATGTTCATCATAAATTATTCCCAAGAACAAATCTACTTTCTATGTCAAGCTTGTCCATTCACACGCTTAGCTAGACAAGAAGATGTAGAAAATACGAGCAAACGGAATCATCGTGCAATAAGGCAAAGCTCAGGGCTGGCATATCGATAATGCTTACAATGTTATCATCTGCAAAGTTTCTGAGATGTAGGTAAAGCAGTGCTATCTCGAAACAAGATTGATCAATCCGGCATTTCTCAATCACTTGCGATACATAGCCACTTATATAAATTGCTGCTTATTTCCATTGAGAAAATCCAATTTCTTACTACAATCCTGAAGGTTTCACTCAGCAACTATCGGTAAGAACAAATTCGGTAGGAGTATGCATACGGGTTATCGAAGATATCGAAACGCTATTTGTGTACATTTAGATTTATATTTATGTGAAATTGCTTTTCACATTCTTCACATAGTCTCAAATGTGATATAATTCGTAAAATATGTGATAACAGAGCAGGCAATATATTAAGGAATAATGGTGCTTGTCCGCATAAAGATAGGGGCAGCGGTGGAGAACATGGTTGGGTAGCACGTGGGGTTTAGACGAATGATAGCTACCTTGTGTCTAAATGAAATTTAATGAACAAATAGAGCCTTTCTTACAAAATAAATGACTTCATGATATAATGGGTAAACTCGTATATTATCCTTCAACAATACGATGATGAGTCGAAGAACAGGCTTTCTTTGGTAGAAAGCAGTTTATCATGCAGTCAAATTTATCGAGAGAAGAAATAGCTTTTTGACAGAGCTGTTGACCAAATCGGCGCTGGGTAAATGTACACGCATTGTGAGGCGTTGTTTATATTATTATGAGTTTTGAAACGTTTCTGTGTTGGAATTTGTTACTGAGAGATAGGAGAGAACTGTATCGTTTTCAATGATAAGATGGCTATGACTCAACAGGGTAGGTGAACTATAGACTCTTGAAAACATTCACCCATAAAACATCTGTGCTGCCTTTGCATTTAAGTTGCTCGAAAAATTTCCTGCTTGAACATTTATTATCAAAGACCGAAGTAGATGCCTATTTCAAGTTTTCATCTTTTTGTGTTTGATAAATTATTGACACTTTAGACAAAAGACAATCTTTCTTCAAATAAATTTATTTTAAATATTAATATTCATTTCATGATACTGTTTTCTGTATCTTCTTTCACACACAAACCAGTCTGAAAATGAACTTTCAGTTTAAATTTTGTATGCAAAATCCTTACGCTTAGCTGCTTGTTCTTCCGTATTAAATTACAAGATCCGGATATCAAGATGGTTTGTCCCTTCACTTTCATTGCTTTCAGACATTTGATAAGAAATAAGTAAATTTTGAGAGAAAGGATACCTAGCTTCATTTCTGGTTTGGTGTTTCTCTTACAAGCTGGGAGAACATCTGCAACTCACTTAATATCGTGCTTTATCAGCTTAAACCTTTCAAAATATTTCGCCCTGGGTACTTCCACCCAATTTATTGCAAAAAGGAAGAAGAGAAGACTACAACACCTGGCTTTACTTTTAGCTCAATGTTTTTATTGAAAAGCAATAAAACACAACAACCCTGATGATTTTAAATGCAAGATATGGGGAGAAAGTGTCGTGAACAATATTGCAGCTTTTGATGTATGATTAGAAGTGTTTGTTTGAGACATATGGGTTTCTTCTTTAGCACTTGATTTCAGTAGCCAGGCAATAGATATGAAGATGAAAATCAGCAGTTTTGAGGAAATTAGTTCTAGTTATAACCAATATGTAATTCTATAGAGAAATGCTGTGTTAAGATTATGCCAAATATACACAACCAAAGTGATAATATTTTTGAATTAACAGTGCACTTCCAATATTGAACATTAGGATTTTAATATTTAATAATAATAATTAGATCCCCTGTTTGTTTTTATTTTTAAACCCTTTGTTTCACAGAACTGTAGATGTGTGATATTTTACATGTAGTTTATTTTTAAAACATTTATTGATAATTTCATTAATTGACAGACTAATATATGAGTAGTATTTGTTAATTTGTGTGTTTAGTTTTATCTTGTATGGATAAATTGTTCAAATGTCTTTTTTTAACATTTAATTAACAATTACACAAAAATTGAAATAAGGTAGAGAAAGGAGAATAAAGCAAAAGACTGTGCTATTACAAGCAAAAGCATGTATAACCCCAAACTGACCCTATTAGATCAATTTTGGAAATCAAATCAGAGAAAGCAGTATTTATCACATTAACTTTATTTTTTAAATCCTTTTCTTTCGCACAACAATACATTCTTTTAAACGTTTTAAATGCTGTGGTCACAATGCACTATACTTCCTGGGGATCTAACTGCAAAATTTCTTGAGGTTTGTTCAAGCAGTGTGCCATTTAATTTTTCGATGGACAACATGTTAAGTAAAGAGTGTTAAGGAGAAATCACTATACATGTAAATGCATTTTTACATTGAAGCAAATTTCTTTATCATAATCTATATTATTGCACTACATTTTTGATTCGTTTTTCAAATGTAACAAACGTTATCGCTTTGGATAGCTCTTTGACATGCTGTACAGTGCAGAGAATTAATTTTGTTACTGTTTCAATGCTGAGTTTAATGCTTACTTAGTTTTCTGATTTGAATGCTTTCTTTGTTTGCTGATTTAATGCAAGTTTTCCTTATCCTGATGCTTTTTTATAATTAGGTCAATGCTACCGGAAGTAGCATCATGCAACCGGAAGTAAATAGTTGATTTTTAGCATTGCTGTTTAAAGCAATAAATGCCTTATAAAATATATAATTTTTTAAATAATAATATTCTAATATTTATCAATCATATTAATAATTTAACTCGTTAAGAAGGATATACTCATTAATTTTGCAGATGCTAGTAGGATAGGGATGATTTAAAGTTAAACAATGCTAGTTCTATCCTATGCTTGCTGATGCTGATCCTAGTTATGCCGTTTTTTTTTAATGCAAATCCTGATCCTAGGTGGATGCTAATGCCTATTAATGTAACAAAGTTAGTTCCCTGTACTATACCAGAAAGTATCAAATAATGCTGTTTTTTCTAATTTATTTTTTTTTTTCATTCACTTTTCTGTGATTGATCCAATAGAGTAAAAAGTAAACGTTATAAATTAAATGAATGCATTCGTGTCACATTATACTTGCTTTATAACTTAAACTTGTTATATTAATAACACTAACAATAACCCTTTTTACTCAACTAATATACATATATATGACTTAATTTTTCACTCATTTACACATGAATTTTTTTTATGGCCATCTATATTTTAGCAGTCTGTTAATCATCTGTCATGATTGATACAGTCGTGTTATTTTAACATTTATAAAATTGAATTAAATGTAAGATCAGCATAAAATTTGAAACATTAACATTAAAATACTGTATTATGTTGTATTCACTTATGCAATTGATTTTTATATATCATAAGTATAAACATAGATTCTGTTTGTTATAATTTAGTATTTTTATCAATGTTTTTCAAATTTGCAAATCACTGATTTCGAATTCATGCTATTAAAAGATTAAATCTCTATGAATAACCGATATTCAAATTTTGGTGTAATACATAATCTTTATAGTTATATATGTTATAATTATGATTAAATAGAACAATGCACATCCATAATTCTGGAAAGATGCAACATACCTTTGTTATGTCATGTTTTCAACGGTAGATAAGATAGAGAAATAAGATGAATCATAAAGTATAATCAATAAAGGAGTTTGATATTATTGATCGATTGAGTGAGTGTTGTCTAACGTCCCAGTTGAAAAGTAATCACTCGTATAGGGACGTCACCTGATATGAAAGTCATAACATTTTTGTGATGTGCATTTTGACTTATAATTTTTCGTATTCACAATATTTATAAGGGATATATTTTGATATTTATCATATTAAAAAATTAATGGAATTTTTACTACTGACAAAATTAAGTAGACAATATGACTAAGTGGCGATATCGATCATATAAATTTTGATCGTTCTATTTTTAGAGTAAGGCCAGGCCAGTGTCATTATCGTTTTCCTAGACATTGAGAGAAAAAACAACTTTTGCTAATGACTTTTATATCAAAAGATGAAAGGTTGATCTTTTTTGCATAAAAAGACTTCAACAGATAGGAAAAATTTGAGAATAGCATCAAATTAGGGAAAATAATGAAAAGTTGTAAAAGAGGTATAAGCTGACCCAAATATCATCTATTTATCTTACATTTGGAAGTGGGGTGGGGTGGGAGGTATAAGATATATTTATGTTTTTTTTTATTTTTTAGATTAATTCTTACTTTTTTTCACATATATATTTTTTAGTCATATGAATGTACCAAGGATACATATCAAAACGTTTAGACTGTGTGATATGAACTCAGTTATTATTATATAACCATTTATTTGATATTTAAAAGATTTAGGCCCCATTCATTATTTTCAGTCACTGCAAAAATGTCTTTAGTACTTGATTGCTTGAAAATTTTAACTATCACATACCAGATTAAATCTCTCTGAATTTCAGACCCAGTTTATCATTTCTGTTAAGAATTTACAATTATGAAAAGGAAAAGAACAAATATTATCTGTTAAACCAAATACATCTAAATATATAAGACATAAGCAAAAATTCATTGAATATTCCAATATTCATTTGATTATTTAGTCAGAAAACAGAATTCCTCTTTAAGATGTGAACTTTCATTACAACTTGTATTCTGTATACAATTTTGAAGATTTACTTTAATACAATTAGCTTTTAATACAGATTACTATTTTAATTTTTTAAAGTTATTTACTTAACCATGTTTGCGGAAAAGCATTCAGATTTTTTTTTTATTTTCTTTTTTTTCAGAGAATATAAAAATATGCCCTAGGGTAAGGGAGTTTGTCAAAGAGAAGGATGAAAAGCCGTACACTACTCATCGCTGCTTTTCATTTATTAAAAACTATCCACTTGACATCTTTCAAATTATAAACTTTCGATTACTATTTTGGATAAAAATAAAATGGAATGTCCTGGTTATTCATGAATTCATATGACCAAAATTGCTCAGCATAAATTCATAAGAAGAGACTAGACGTGATAATAATAAATTCATATAGGACTACTAAAAGATGTGATCCACATAAATTCATGTGACAAGACTATAAACTGATTTACCTAAGTTTATGTGATAAAGCTATGAAAGTGATCCACATAAATTCTTGTTTCTAGACAATAAATTTATTTACATATATTCATGTGATGAGACTATATATAGACCTCATCCACATTAAAGACTCATGAACACAGGTTTATCTGATTTTTTAAAACCAATTTTACTGTTTACAATTCCTAACTAAGACAATACTAATGATCAGCAAAAAATTGTACACCATCTGTTGATGAACAAAGGAGATACAGAACTTGAAATTCTTCATAAGGTAAACATGGCTCGTGTCTTGTTTTTGTTAACATATAGAAACTTTATTTATAACAAAACGAGATTCGGCAAATCACTAGAAACTATCAAACCATAGTTAGAATTAATTTCTGTATTGAAAAAAGCTGCTTTTAAGGAACATATATTAGAATATTTTAATCTATGTAAACAAAACTGTGGCACTGGTCCTGTTTACATAACAGATGTTTTGAGCTCTAAATCTCTTTTGTATCTCGACAAATGAAATTCAAATTAATAATGATCATTAGAAATATCTTGTAAACATAATAATAAGGAAAAAAATAATTTGAAAATTATAAGCTGAAACTGTGTCCATGTCCTTTTAAATTCATATGATAAGACTATGGAAGTGATCCACATAAATTCATGTTCTGAGACTATACGCATGGGACCCGTTTTACAAAAAAAATTACGACTAAGACGAAAGTTCAATTATGCTCATAACTGAATAAATGTGATAAATTATATTAACAATGATTTCCATTTCTTTACACGTAATGTAGAACGTTTTGTTTACAATAGCATTTTTAAAATCTACGATTAAATTTGAAGAATTTTACAATCAAGTTCAGATGATTTTGGTCTTAGTCGAAGTTCTTTTGTATAGCCCCTGATGCACCTAAAATTTATGTGATAAGACTATCACGAAGGTGATCCACATAAATTCATGTGATGAGACTATAGACCTGATTCACATAAAATTCATGTCATAATACTAGGAAAATGATTCACAAAAATTCCTGTGATGAAATTATAAATGTATTTACATAATTAATTTATGCTATGAGACTATAGACCCTGATCCTTATAAATCGATATATCTTTGATAAGAATATATAAGTGATCCACATAAATTCATATGAATGATTAAAATTGTTTCACATATTTACTCTTTTATTCAAATTCTATTACGGATGTTGACGTCCATTCGTTGATGGTAACATAATAAATCTTTGAATCTTAACTTTTATCCATATGTTAAACTGAAACAATGTCTAAATTATAATGCTTTAAAATGGCATTCCAAAGGTATCGATGAAGGGACGTTGACACTTTGGTTTGTCGTTTTTGAACCCGCAATATTGTTCACAACAGATAAAACGGAAAAGTGTTGCCATTAATGTCAGTAAATGGTATAATTAAGCTCGATTTGCCTCAAAGTTCATTTCAAAAAGTACTTTTGACTGAATGTTTAAACAACTTTTATCTCTTTTCTAGATTTCTGATATACGGTAGGTAGGAGTTTTGACAAGGGATGGTGCAGCCAGAATAGTCAGATATGGGGCGATTACGCGATGCTTGCACTGCTAAACGTTGACATCAATGGGTTTAATTGGAGACAACAGGCCGGTGGGGTAAAATCCGAGAATATATATTGTAGAGTTTTCGGATACCATCCGTTTGATCCGGATTGAGTATTTTTTGTTTTAGGAAGGATGTAGACAACCAATTTGGTTTGTGATAGAAATTGCCTGCCAGAGATAAGGGTAATTTCTTGTCATTAAATCTTGATCATCAATCACGTGTACCGATTGTATATTTTCCTTGATACATGTATCGAGAATTTAGAAATTTTTTTGATAGTTTGAACATCTGTTTCAGAGTGCGAGAAATATTTGTAATAATTGTATCAAAACTGATGTGTCCAAATTGTACAGTACAGTCCTAATATCCACGTTTCTAGCTATCGTATAGTAAATTAATTTTTCAAAAATACTTTCAATTTTGATGGTATATGATTGTAAAGCATTAGATTTCATTGTTACGAAAGGAAAAAAAAACTATGTTTAAGCATTGCAATAGTTATTTTACTTTTATTTAGAAAACAGGAGTGAAACATTTTATTTATGTTTACTTTTTTAAAAAATCAGAATCTTATCATATAAAACGTTTCTTATTAGCTGGAGTAAAGTATACATTGTATTTATTTGTCTTTCATGATTCATGTAAAATTTAACAAATATAGAACCATTTATCCTTAAGAAGCCTCAACTTTATAATGTTCATGTTATTGAAAACAAATTTCGTCATTTTTATAGTCAGGATGAAGCCTAGGATTACAAGCTTTAGCCAAACAAGAAAAGTCAAGCCATTCATTAAAAGAAAAAGATACACTACCCATAAGAATTACGTGTTCAAAATGGTCATACTAATTCGATTCAGTAACCGTAAAGCTATATAATTAGAGAGGTCAGTCACTTTGTCCAAAGAGAACTATTTTATGTTATCTTTAAGTGATCTATTGTTTGCATCACGTAAAAAAGGGGTTCTATTTGTAATTTGTATTTCATCCGAATATTTGAACTTAGGTTGCTCCGAGGTCCAAAATCTTATCTTTCGGTTTGTTGACCCGGTATTAGTAAAATTTTATCACGTGGTATGTGTGATGCTGGCAAATCTCATAAACAGTTTTTTCTTTGTCTTTTTTTTCAGGAAAGTTTTCGCTTTAATGTTTTAGCAAAAAACATCGTGTATTCACAAAAAATGTCATTTTATGAGTTCGTGTTTTAGAATTTTTAGAGGTAACTTGTTTAGGAGTACTATCATTTAGCGTAATGTATTTAAAAGATTCACATTTAGATATGAACAAATTAAACTGAATGTTATATATCTCAGAAGCTATTTTGGTACTGAAAGAGGAAACCACGCAGAGATAGGGTGGCAAATTGCTGACGGCAAATTAAGTATCAGGCGGATCATTTCCTAGATTTGTCTTTTAGAAACATAATCATAAAAGGCGAATCAGCTTTATTGGTCCAAAAGAGAAATGCATAAGAAATAGCAATCTGATGATTTCTCTTTTAGAAAGAGAAAATGTGGTTGTTGTTTCCATTACAAAATGAATGTGTTCGTTGCTTCCATCTAAAACAAATTTTTCTTTTTTCCTTTTTTTAAAACTTATTATCATATTTGCTGTACGTTATTGTAAACTTACGTACGTATAAACTAATAATTTATTCCATTTGTACATCTTTAAGTTGTTATTATCAAACTTTGTCTTGCCACAGCTTCGCTTCCTTTATAACACTGGTACCATTTACGTTTTTTTTTCTTTCTCAATCTTTTCCTTTTTTTTCTTTTTAAAAAGTTGTCTTTTCTTTGAAATAATAATTCGCAGAAATGCCGGACTTGTCGAAAAATAAGAAATTTCTGTCCCAGTACATCGTGTAAAAAGCTTAAAATGCGATATTCTGCATTCCTTTGTAACGTTTAAATAAATACTTATTTTATGGTTTATTAAATGTATATCATTTAGCATCTTCCAAAGTAACTCTAAATAAGGAATAAGGGTTTTCCTCAATATAACAAAACCCGAATGAAATGAGAGAATAACATCATATTTAATTCCAAAAATAAATACAAAGTAGAACAGTGCACAGTGGATCTATATTTCATCAGGGAGGACAACTCGTACTCGCATTAAATTATTATGATTTATGTTAAAGATGGATTATATTTGCAATTTTTTCTTTCGTTTTAAATTGTATTATTTCAATCATTTTTGTGTTGTTGTGAAAAATATTTACTCTCTGGACATTGTTATTTATTTATTTTAGCCCATTGGATATATTTAATCGTGTTTAAGACAGTAATCTTCAATTATATTTTGCACATGTTATTTGCATTAAAATTGCTGATGATTTTTCCTTTGAAATATGAAAGGCGACATAGTTTTAGTTAGTTTATGTTCTGATATCATTCTGAATTTTGTTTTCTTATTTGGATAAAAGTTTGTATAAAATTTAATTTAAAGTTATGCATATACCTGTGTCGAACTATATTTATTTCGAAAATTTGTCAATGTTTAGAAAATATTATAAATTTGTACCTTAATGGCATTATAATCATAAATGTTTTAAGTTATGATGATTAGTTATGATAAAAACTAAAAAGCGCCCATAATTCTAGAAAGATGCAGTTTACACTCAACTTTACCTGATCTATCTCATTTGCTTTCAAGTTTCTAGTCACCATTCATGTAAAATATATACCATTTATATTTTCATTTGATCTTACATGTGTGCGCCTGGTAGATTTTATTTGTACCACAGTCCTCCTAATTTTAGCTATTCATAATTTATTTAATTATTTGTATCAATCAAATTTTTAATTAAATTCTTTTTAAGGTGATGTTTTGATTTTTTTCTTCAACATGTGAACTTGTTTCGTTGGTATTAGTAAATTCCCTTCTTAAGTTTTCTTTTACCTTTGTTTGGGTGTCAGTTTCAAAAGTTCAAAAATGCAACAAATGACAGAATGTTTTCTCTCTTGTTTGTCTATCATTTAGAACATTTCTGACATTTTCTATTCACACCTAGAATCTAAATTATTACACCTGGAGTAAGATACATTTAGAAAATCGAGTCAAATTCCTAGTTTCTAAATCCGTCATTGCATGCTGCAACCAATACCTTTATCATTAATTGCAGGGGCAAAAATATTTCTTTTATCTATAACTTGTATTCTTTACTCTTTTACTTTTAATTTTGAAAGTATAAAATAATTTTATAATTATCTCTTTATATTCTTTGTTTTAAATCCAAATATAGATATAGGACAGATTACCTTACTGAAGACTAAGATTAATGGGAGATAATTAACGGCATTCTGTCCAGTGGCTATTTTGTAAAGCACTTACATTGCTTAACGACTGAAAGAAACAAGAAAGACACAGACTGGGCAGTCACATCAATAGCCAGATCTGACAATCTTAATCCCTTACTAACATTAGTATGAAAGTAGTCAGGGAAAAAATGACCCGTTTCAAAAAATGATAAATTTGCAGATGTTTAGAGTACAAGATGATTCTTATAAAGATGTTAAATTGCAATATAGATAAGAGGGTTTCTTTTTTAAATGTCAAGGTTTTCTTTATCGTGGAAAAGAAGTTCAATGGAGAAAAAAATATTATCAACCTCTTTTATTGATTTTGACAGAAATCTTGTTCTGTGCTCAAATTATATTACAATGTCTGGAATATTCCTCGTTACTTTGCAAATTGCATCATGTGCGTCAATTCTATTTTTCAAAGGGAACATAGCAGCTTTTTGTCAAAATTTGCACTTGAGAAAACCATGCTAGTTTCTTCATTTCACGATCGAAGCTTGGTGCCAATTAGCTATTTAGACCGAGTCTTCAGAACCTATGTCTGTGCATTCATAGAGTACTTAACTAAACATCTTCCAAATTCATAAGTAGTGCCTTTATGACTAAAATAAACAAAAAAAAAACGACCAAATTTTTCTTCCAGGCAACATGTAAGGAACTTGTTTGACTGCTTGAAACTTGAACTTCATTTTTATGTCATTTGGGGTTTTGAGTTGCACTCTGCATGCAGCCTCGATTTATGTGAAGAGCCAATTCATCATTACTATGGGTCCTCGTTTTGATTAACTATTCATGGTATCTTCTATTCGAAATGCAAAAGTTTCTGCTCTCATTCGAAAATAATAATTGGGCACTGAGATGCTAAGTTTTTTTGCACCTATATTCTTACTCTATATCAATATTTTTCGCCTTAAAATTTCCTGTGTCTTTATATTCGAAAAGGCGAATCATTCAGAGATAAAAAAAAAGAGTATTATATTTTTTTTCTCTTTATTGTTATTTTTTTGTATTCTACAATTTCTTGGCCTTTATGGATGATTTTCTTGAACGTGGCTTTAATGTTCTTTGGGCAGAGATCCAGTTTCATGAAATTAAAAAAAATAGACAAGTTTATTGTTTGTTTTCTCCATTAAAACCACATCTTTGTAATGAATACAGTTATTACATTAAGTTAATTTCTTTTTTATTCTTCTTTTACTTTACACTTTAAATGTAACATAACTCTACCAAGGTTATGAAAAGTAGGTCAGTTAATATCCAAACAAAAAAACTACATAGTCCTGTTCTGTAAAAACAATATCTGCGATACCCTAAAAGTGTTGCAGTTTACTTTTTATAAAAGATTTAACCAAATGGATCACAACCTCCTTAAATATTATCCCAAATATGATAAATTTACTTGCATGAAAAAAGAAAAGTAATGACAAAAATATTTTACCCGACAAGTTTCTTAAAGGTTGTCAACCTGAGGGTCACAGCATTGGACCAAGTAGAATTCAAAGATCCTCCAAAAAACCGTGTGCTTGCTCATCCCTTGACCTTTAAGCTCGCTCGGCTGAAATAAGTAATGTTTCCATTTAATGATTATATTTCTTCAGGATTTGAAAGGCTTATTTCAAAAAAATAAGTCATTCAAGTTTAGCATCCGAAAAGAAAGTTGAGGGGGCTTTCAAGGGACGGTTCTCCCCCTAAAAAAAGAAAAAATCACCAGTTCAACCTGATTTGGGATTACCCTCAGAGATGAGAGAAAGAGAGTTGTGTTTGACCCCCAGGAAAATAAGAAACAAGGTAGGGGATTAGCTTCAACAGGGTCTGGCCCTTGGTTATTGTTTTAATGTGCGTCTGTTTATTGGGTCCAATGACGGTGCCAAGTTTATGACAAATTTCATCATTAAACCATCACTTCTAATGCTTTGGTCACTACTATTCTTGCACATAGAAGTTATTTGGTCGTTTGTCAGTAACCGCCGTACAAACCAGAGTCCTGATACAGAATAAACGTGGTTTTGTTTCGGCTCCCCATGATGAAAACTGATCTCTAGCGAGGCTTTTTTTCTCCCAAGGAGGACTGGAGGACTGGGGATATGATATCAAATATTTTATGAATTTCTCTTTTGAATGAAATAAAACCTAGAAAAATGAGTTGAACACCCGTCCAGGTAAGAATCATTTATTACAATATTTTTCATCAGTGAAGAAACTTTTTGATCACTTTACCAGATTATGTTACGCTCAACATATTCATACTAAATACTTTTTTTGCTCTGAACGATTGTTATAAAAACTTCTTCACCTTTAAGAGCTAAAAATGCTCAATGTAATTTTCCTCACTATTTATATTATGGGATTTTTTTTAACACAAAAGTTATTTTGCTTTCTTTAAAGTCAATTCGTTTATGTCCAAAACAAGTTCATATGAGATATTTTAAATTGATATATGTTAATGCAAAACAGTTTGCTAAACAGATCGATGAAAATTACCCACGTGGAAAAAAATCAGGATATTAGTCGCTGAGCAATAGCAGCTCTATAATAATGTTTCTATCTAAAAATATTTTCACGAGTCGATAAACTCGCAGAAAAAGTACACGACGTCCTATTTCGAATATGAATAGAAACAAATCCATTATAGTTTTATAGGCTTATTTCGGATATATATTAATTTATCAATTAATTGTACAATATTCTGTCATGTTGTTTGATAAAAAGATGTAAGAAATGAGTGTCGTGAAAGTTAAGGTCCAAGTTCATAAAGGCAAATTTTTAATGCTATGAAACAGGTTTGAGATTTCTAACTTAGTAGAAAAGATGATACGCTTCAACAACATCTTGTTTAAATTCCAGAGACATTATAGGGCAAGGTGTAACCAGAGATATGGGTCACGTGGCCAACATGGCCGCCTAAATAACAAAAATAAACTATTTTCACATTTCAATATGTATTTCAATTTTTACGAAATTAATAAACTGGAGCAATAGAAAGAAATTATCATGTTCACAAATTAATATTTGAAATTCCTCCCCTCTTTTCTTGTGCTCTTTTAATAGATTTTTGGAAAGGACATGTCGATAATTGAATTTCAAAAAGTGAGAAAATCCATTATTTACACATTTTCCCTTCTTAATCTTTTGACGATTGTCATTGGAAAATAATAATTCTTTTTTGACACCATAGATATCTAATTCAACTTCATACACTGTTTCAGATAATAAAGATGCCTGCAATATTTGTTTAGGGGCAAGTTAAGTGCAATAAACCTAGCCTGCGTGTAAGATATGTAAATGTTATATCAAATTTTTAATTCTCCATATACACCTTAGCGACATGAGTTTGTACCTTATCTAAGCATTTCAAACAAAAGTTATCTTTAAAAGCGATATTTACATGTTGGTGATAAGCGTTCAACGTTGTATCATTTACCAAATTATCTTCACGTACTTTTGTTAATTTTCTTAATCTAAATGATAAATTACTTGATCTTACAAGTCAATTCAATAGAGCAAAAATTCGGATTCCTCTCCAGGTTTGTTAAATTTCTTCGTAAAAATACGTAAGATGTGAATATAGTGACCGCCTTTAAAGTAGTATATGACCTCTTAAAAGAATACCTAAAAATGTTACAAAGATCCGAATGGATTTTTTTTCCTGTCGGGGGATTAACTGATACAATAAACTTAGCAAAGGGGAGGGATTAGTATCGAGATGTAAATTATGTCCTCAATTTGATCAAATATATGTCTAACCATATCATTAATTCGTTTACATAAGTCAGCAGTTCTGTTTGCACAAGTTTTAACATACAGTAGGTGAAATTTAAAATTTGTATGCGATCGTTATAAAAATTTAAATCAGACTTGTTCGAGTTTCTTTTTGCCGTACACCTCTAAGTAAACACAAATTTAACTACGAACTAAATGTATGATAATTTATCTGTTTGATGGGAGTTTTAAAACGATCTTTAGTCGTAACACAGTATCATAAATTACAATCAATTTTTCATTTGAATTCCTTTTAATCCATTAAATTATGCAAGGATTAACCTCTACAAATATTTCTTTAAATTATCGATATTTATGCATGTTCTTTGACCTTTTTGTTCTTGCGATGTTATAGATTTTTTCTCCCTTTGAAAGTAATACATTTTGTTTCTTTGGAGACCATTAAAATGATTTTTTTTTCCATAACAAGCAGTATTTTTTACTCACGGTGTGATGTGTAATATATTTTTATTTGCATGCGTTATTGTGTTTAACACTCATAACGTGAAATGCAAACACAACGGGTCAAACAAAATCAATGGAAACGAGCTCGTAAATCAGTTATTTTCGACAATAATTGACATAGCAAATCATTTGGACTTCATCGACAATATCAACGAAGTATTCCGAATGTCCAATTTACCCTGTTATAAATATTATCGTTTCGTCAATTTACTCAATAGATTAGTTTTCCTGTTACTGTATATAGCTTTATAATTCTGTAACTCTATAAACGTAAAGAAAATGACAGATATTTTTTTAAGGATTTTGTATTTCAGGGAACTTTTAACGCATTTCCGAAAAGGAAAATAAAAATTATTCTTAACATCAATTAATGTTTACAAATATAGCAAAATAAATAAATAAATAAACCTTAAATGAGCCATAAATAAATAATATTTAATGTTTTCAAACATAATGAATTTAATATTTTAAACAGAAATATACATACAGTGTATAAATTTTTAAAAAAATTTTATCTCAATTTTATTTTTTATATTTTTTTGTAAAAAAAAAAGTGAAAAAATTCACAGTCAAACTTATTTCCAATCTCAGTTTATTTCTTTGGGAGACTTTACGTAAATCTTTTTCTTAATCTTTTTTTCTATAGAAATACAATAAAGAATACTTTTATTTTAAGTTTATTTATTAGAATTCGTAAGCTAAGTAAGTTAAAAATTTTTTTTCCTTAATTTTTATTAAATGTAAAATCGGGGGAAAAAAATTATTTCTACGTTATGAATTTCTTTAATTCAAACATAAGATTATCAATTTATTAAACTCAAATTTATGTCGCTTAAAAATAAAATGAAATAAATATTTAAAAAAATAGGAGAATAAAGAATTTTTTTTTATTTTGTTTCAATTAAACGGACTGATCTAGAATTTGGAATTTACAATCAATTTACATGGGAAAATTTCAACTAGGTTTACGGGGCGTGATTACAGACAACCTAATTGCAATTTGACCGTCCACTCTTTCTAATAGGTCAAGTTTGTAGGATAAATCTTATCTCAAAATTGTTGTACATTTTATTTGTTGTAAACAAAATCTTCTGTATAAAAATATTTATTTTTAATTTTTTGATGTGTAATGTGTCTTTCAGTGATAATTCTAATTTTTATTTTTATAGTAAACATCAGTAAAATATCATTAAAAAGGTGTAAATGTTAGATAATTTTTTTTTATTTATTTTATTATTATTTATTTTTGCTACATTAATATTCTTTGTATATTTGTTTTTGTCTGTATGCATTGTGTGTTATGGGATTAATAATTAATTATTAACCACCTTTCAAATAAATCTGTAAACATCGGCGAGCACCAGCCAGATATATTGATTTATTATGCTGAAACTCTTTTTTCAAGATGGCGTCTGGGACCTAAAAAAACTTTCGCTTGAAAAGTAAAAGGGGAAAATTGTCGTGAATTAGGGACAAAAATGAAGAAGAATGATGCATTTATTTATTCACATTCTTTTTTAATAAAGAGAGAGAATATTTGGTCACATACTTTCAAAACTTCGTGTATTTTGAAACTCAAGGGGTGGATGAAAAATTGGCCGGGGAAAGACTGTAAAAATCGATTTTAATTATCTGAAGAAAGAAAACCATAAGAATTCTTATCTAGATAATTAATTTCTTGAACAAAATTTTATTTTATTTTTTATTTCTACATTTCAACAAAGACATGAATTTGATTTTCTCTAATTTCTTTCCTCTTAAAAAATACTTCAATTTCGCCCCTGTAAGTGTATATTTTTTTTATTTATTTATCTAGGAAATTATATAAAACAGATAATGAACTTTAATAATTAAAAAGTACAGTTGGTTATATATTATTATGAATTTTAAAATAAAAGAAGCTAAAATAGTGTCCAGCAAATATCAAATTGAAAGTATAGTTATGTACTTTATTTACTTTGTGATTTTCTGCTTATTTCATGAATACCGAAAACTTCATTTTTTTCCAAATGGGTTTTAACATATTTGGTAATAAATTTACATTAATAAATAAACGAAATATAAAATAATTTTGATTAAAATTGAACAAAGACATTCGGGATGACACACTCTATTGTTAACAAAATTCCAAAACTAGTTCCCTTTTGACAACAAGCGTTATTCTAAAAGAAGTTTTATATACATCGTTTATAGGACTTACCACTGATAATCATATTCCTTCCAATTTTAATCAGAAAAGGGCACATTTTTACATAAAAAACAAGACTTTCGCAGACTCTCTTTGGTGCAAAACTAACGAGGGAGCCGGGCTTCCTACAATGTCATTCGATTCAAAATGGCGGTGAAAGGATTAAAGGGGATATGAAACTCCGCTGTGCGAACAAAACCAGGTTTGGAGCACAAAAATCTAGTCTTAATGGATTTAGCTCAATTAGCATGATATAATTCCAGTGGTAGAGACTTGAAAAAAGAATTACTGCATCATGCCAAATCTATATCTAGCATACGATCAAAAATTGCTATTGGTTGGCCTTAAGCCTCGGATAAAGACTTCAGAGAGAGACGATTGTCCTTTGGGCCGAACAAATACTATATTACAACTATTCAACAAGTTCTATTTGTCAAAGTGAGCTACGGATTTAAGACAGAGAAATTTGATGGAAAAACAAGGCAATTTAATATGCAGACAGACTTATAGCAATTGAATCGTCTGTTTTCATGGCGAGAGATTTAAAAAGCGGGAAACGCAACGGTTATCTATGGCTACTGAATAATAGACTCTAATTGTATCACACCGCGGGGTAAACAGAACAGCGCAGAGTCGCGAAATACCCCCTCCTATGGCCCGAATTTCGGTATCGTTAGCGAAGACGCAGACGACCGCCAAAGGTCACGCGGACACGTTGAGATAGAGTTTTACATGTAGAGGAGGAAAGAGGAGACGAATTTTAATCCAAGAGAAAACAATTTCTAGATAAAACTTTTATGAAACTTTTAAATGAAACACGACCGTTTCTCTCCATAGCTACCTTTAGCGAGAACAACAGTGAAGGAAATGTCTCAAATGTGCAAGACCACACGGAATTTTTTGAGGACATTTACAAAATCGAAAAAGAGTTTCCATTCATTAGAATTTCTTTTTTAATCAGATTTAAGAAAACTAGAAGGTTTTTTCAATGATGGAGTACCCACATAATGAAAAATACTCCTTGATGAATGAAAGGTGCTCATAATCAACTTTAATTTTTTGAGAGTGCAATAATTCGAACTTGCTGCACTTATCACGAATGCAAATAGGTTACTGAGAGATATCACAATGAAAAGAATTGTTGATTTATGAATTGAGTAAAAAATTGAAAAGTGGTAACCTTTAATTACAGATGGTAAGATATCAGTAATTTAATCCATATGTTATACAAGGTTCCTGTCAGCTTTGTAAGAATGGGGACATTGATACGGCAAAGAATTATAGACTTGTACTATGAATATGTGTCTTATTCAATTTTTTATCTATTTTATTTATTGCCCAATATCGGGGGAGGAGTGTTAGTTACTATATCTCCATTCTGTAGGTGTACTATATTTATTACAATCGTTAAATCTCTTTTAATTTCTTAAATCTATTTAGAGTATTTTTAATTGTACTGAGTCATTTCTAAAACCTTTTTTGCGCACCGAGAAGAATCGAAAATTTCAGGATCTATAAGACAAGGAAATTTACAATGGTTTTCTCAAATAATTTGATTGTCCAAAACTGAAGGCTTTCAAGAAAAATCTTAACGCTGCCATTTATTGGTAATCTTTAGACGAAGATTGGCAGAGATTTTTTTCTAAAGTAACAGGTATTCTATCCACTTGACGCTAAGTGAGTCGGATAGGAACTTAATCGATTGCTAATTAAGAATTATAATGTTTGACAGCGTGGTATTTCGCGCCGAAAATCCAGAATCCAATGCATATGGCAAACGTTTACGACAACCGAGAAACAGCGGGAGTTTACACATATTTTCGTAATAATTTGCTGTGTTTATTTATTTCTTAAAAACACAGGAAAGCGCGATTTTAAGATAATCTGAAAAAATAAAACAAATCTTTCACGGAAATGTAAACTTGTACTGTTTGTTAATTTAACGTAAAAAAGAAACCGAATGCTACTGCCACCTAGCTGTGTTTGTGGACATTTGTTTTTCTTTTAAAGCCGTTTAGATATTTCCTTTCCCTTTGCACTTAACTGAACGTTAAATACATGAAGAATATGAAAACTTGACGTTTGAACTCGACAGCTTAAAGAAGTTTTTGATGATGATTCTTATGTGCAGTTACTGTTTTTTATCACCAAGAAATATATATTGAATCTTTTTTTCTATTAAAAATTACACTTGCTATTTCATGAGAGAGAGAGAGAGAGAGTTTTGATTATGAATTATATTTTATGAGGAATTATTTATAATTTCAAAAGGCACCTTTTTACCATTTAGTTTCTCAATCAACTGTTTACCAATAAATCAAAAACAGGACACTAATGTTTTCTCGAATAAAGGCAGACAAAAAAAAATCCTTCTATTGCAAAAAGACGAGAAGGTTCTACATACACCACATATATAGAACTGAGTTAACAATACCTAATTTGGAGGCTCTTACCATCTGTTTTTATTAATCTTCTGATAACTAAAGGTTATTTAACCCAGAAGTGCCGTAAAAATTGATATTTTTGCCTTAATTTTTTTTGCAATTTTCGATATCAGTCGGTGATTTTGGTTGAAGTCTGCAATTCAATCGAATAGTTGGCCCTCGGGCCAGCCATCGAGTTTTGAACACAACATTGCTTTTCTCCGTTAAATATATGTGCTTGTCCCTTATGACTCCCAGTACTTCAATGAATAGTCATTTATCCTTTATCGGTACACCATGAATAAAACTTACTCACGCAGTTTTTTTATGCCAAGGCCGTTTTGGTATAGACCGACACAAAGTGCTATCTGATTGGTTCCCATGGAAACAGAGAACGCTTTGGGATAAGTACGTTGTTGCTTTGAGTTTTTTTCCTGCACTCTGGGATACTTAGTGAGGGCCTATTTACAGAAAGTATATTTTATTGCCTAGTAATTATAGTTCTACTTTTAGGATAAAGGGGTCACGAGTTTTTTAGCACTCTTTCGTTTTTCTTCCAAATATTTTCACATTACTAAATTACATGACATTATATGTTTAGAATTATCCGAAAATGTATATGAAATATAAGATATAATAAAAATATAAGATAACAACATATAAAAACTAATGCTACATCAAATAATGGAACTTGTATACTATTTGAAATTATCTTTAGACAATATTTTAATTAAATATGATACATTGATGTATTTTATTATATCTTTTATTTGCAAAGATACACATTTTTAAAACATTTACTCATATAAACAACCTTTGCAATATCAAATAATGGATCCCAAATACCAAATTTCAAAACTAGCTGAAATGATCCTTTATAAATATTTTATATAAATGTTACTGTGGTATAATTTATCATGTCTTTTATTAGCAAAATTACAAAAAGCGAGTGTCTATATGGATGCCAAGAAATTGCATTACTGATTATCATATCGGTATTGTCAAAAACCAGAAATCAGTTTAACGAGACACATAAATGACATTCCCCTTGCCACCTTAAAGAAATTATGGACATAAATATGAAAGATATTTCTTTAGTGCTGGACTTTTATACTTATTTCTGTGAGATTTTATAATTTTGTCGGCGTTTCTACTTGATGTCAGCGATCAGCTTCCAGGGGCTCGTAACATAAAGCTTGCTATTTTTGTCAAGTACGGTTTAGGCACAATCTTAGGACCTTCTAAGTACTACTTAAGTATGTTTTAACATAAAGCGAACTTAGAATAAGTCAAACTTATGTTAAAAATATTTCATATGAGTCAACCTATGGTTTTTGATTTTATATAGATATATTGCTAAAAGTGATTCAGTTAGGGTTTTAATTAATTACACATTAAAGTTGAGGTCCTTGCCTATCGGTTTAAGTCATTCATTAGATTAGATTTCTTATTAAAATTATAATTATGTTATAAATTATTCGGAATGTTTGAAAACAAATACCGCATGGTCAGAAAGTGGCGATTTGTGGTTCATTGTAAATGTACGACAATTGTTTTATCACCTGAGATGTTTTCAGTTACCTTTTGTAACTCTTGTGTTTTGACAAATGTTCACTTACCCTGTTATTATCGACTTGTTGATTCCCGCTATGTATCAGGGCATGCATGTCTGAAGCAAAAACTGCAGAAGTTTTATGATGTACCCATTTGCAATTTGATGAAGGATACAACAAAAAATCGGGATATTTTTTTGTATGTCTCCACTTATCAGCAATTCTCTCTCTCTCTCTCTCTCTCTCTCTCTCTCTCTCTTTGAAGTCAAATTGGAATCAGTGATCAGCCCCCCCCCCCCCCAACGAAAAAATAAAATTCTTAAATCAGCGTCAAATAGAGATAATTATTTTCTTTAATGCATAATATGAATAGAGGAATGTTTAAACATCGAAAGTCAACATTAAATAATTCTGAATATATGTACAAGAAAGTTAAGATATACTTAAGTCACCTCTACTGGCCGCCTAAGTTTTGCTAAGATTGCCAAATCTTAGCACGCTTCTAGTTACGGTCTTAAGATTTAAGCTGTACTTAAGTCCTACTTAAGTACGGTCTTAGACTTAAGTAGCCTTTATGTTACGACCCCCTGGTTTTCATGTGAATTATTATGGGTTTTTATATTTGTAAAGGAAACTGAAGCGTCATATTCCGAATAAATTTGACTTGATTTACCTTAAAGGCGATATTAACATACTAAAATACAAAATTACACTCCTTTCAGGCAGGAAGCAAAATGTTAGGAAAAATTCTTGCATGGCACTATAATTTTGTTTTTAGTCAATAACTATTTGAATATTAAGTAGAAGTGGCGGTTAAAAAAACACTAAAAAGGAGAGCAAACAACAAAATATGAATTTCCTTGACACAGTTTCTATAACAAGAATTGGGTGATTAAAACAATGAAGATAGATATCAGGATTAAAACATTTCATGTAATTTTTGGTTCAAAGTCAACGACCTTTTCCCCCCATTCATGTGCACTTTACAATGTAGAATTCTCTGAACAATCAGTGGGTGGGAATTCAGTTTTGTCAACATCTTTCTTCAGCATTTTATCATAGAAATAGAAGTTGTCAGTTCTATTGTGTTGCTTAAGTTTAAGTTACTGATAAAGATCGAATAACTCGGAAAAACAATGGACACAGATACAGATTTCTTCAACTAGGTAAAGTCTTGATGCACTCACCCATTCCGAATCATTCAATGAACAAAGGCCATTCATTGGCTTGAAAAACACTCTAATGACCAAGTACAAGAAGTTCATGTTTAAATTCTAGTGACTTTGAAACAAACACCCAATGAATGGCGTGTAAAAAGCTACTCCCTTCTTGTCGTGAAAAAACGAATTCTTCATTAATTTCAGAGTATCGCTTTGCTTTACAATTGATAAAATCTTTTGAGTTTTGAGCATCACTGACCTGTCAATTTATATTTGTTTTCCGTGATATTTTCACGCTTGGCTTTACGATATGGTTCAGTAATACATATTGGTTTACAGTTTGGTGTTCAGTTTTATTCACACATGTTTACTCTATTGGCCATCGTTTTCCTAAATGTAGGGGGCAACGTTTAACCACTTTATATGTACCCTTATACCATGGACTTTCAGAAATGTGGAAACAGTCAATCTCGTAACAGACTTTTAATGATGTATTAAATAACTCACAACTGTTGATTCAAGAAAGTGGGTATGTATGCATTTCAATATATATTTGCATTGCTATACTCTGTCGTTGTTTCGGCTGAGTACCTTTTATTGACAATTAATAAAAGACATTTTCCTAGAGATTCATGAAGTGAAACTAAAGCTCTCTGATTAGTGAGGTGCGTATTTATTTTTCACCAAATGCCACTCAAGAAGATGAAAATTGATCGCACTATAAAGAGACAATAAATGGTTTATTACCCCGTAATAATTATTTTTACCACTGCAAGGTGATGGAATGGTCGGGAAAATTATCAAGCACTTGACAGGTAAAAAAAATCCCAAAATGCGAACGGTCGGCAAGAAATGGCGAATCTCCAGTTTGACGAAAATTAATGCAAACGGACAACAACGGAAAACTAATGAAATCAAACACTTGACTTGAAATGAAATTATGTCTTTAGATAGCTAGTAATGTTCTGTTTTCTGTCATGGATCGATAAATTTTCTTTGTTGTCATGTGTGGTAATGTTATCTTCTAAAAGTTCATAATTATAGAGACAACCTCTACATTAAAAAAAAGTTACATTCTGTACAAATCTTGCTTCAGATGAGACCATAGAGGTTAAAACTTCCAAAAAATTGTGTAAAGTTTTATAATCTCTTTTTAGTCTAGAAATAAATTCAAGGCTTTCAATGCTGCATCACATACTGATTTGTTTTTAACTCTTACCCCCATAAATAGCGATGATTTAAATGATAAAAGTAAATTTGTTTCCACAGTGTGAAAAGTTTCTGCTAAAGTAAGCCCTTTAGCCATTTATGCGCTTTCATATGCTGCGCTCATTTTTTTCTAGTGTTCTTAATCAATAGGGGGAAAAAAGCTATGTCGTTCATGTGTTGCAAAATCAAAACCAATCATTCCAAATCTGGAATACGATTTCTGGTTAAGTTCATGTACTATAGAAATTTTAAAATCACCAATGTCTGGTGCATGTTGACTTCCTTTATTCTGTAGAACCGAATAACTGCGTTCAAACTAGTACATGTTTTTCATCTTTTGTTGTTTATGATGTTTAATTTAGATATTTTTGGTTTTATGGTGCCGCACGGTAGAATGATTTTTCATGGTTCAATCCAAATTCTTTGAAAATTGCAATGCAATGTTTTGTACAATGTACTATCTTACTTTTCCATCTTCAAAATTGTATATTTTTTTTCGGTATGGCACATCGAATTTCTTGCTCACGTTCATCACGAGTATGCTATAGTACGAAACTGACCTTGTGAGAAATTGAGAAGAAATATATTTTTACTAATTCTGTTGCACTAAGTAAATGTGGAAACAGCGAGTACAATGTCATTTTTTTTGTTCTTAGAATATCATATTGCGCAGCAATACAACATATCTATCATCCACTATCCTTTGGAGTCTAACATCTTGTGAATCTTTCGGAAAAAATGTTCTTTCATGATGTTCCAAATTGATTTTTGTTGACTCTTTCGTACGAATCTCTCTTTCATGTTTGGTTCTTTCTGCTGGTACAGGTTTTATGGCGTTTTTATGTCATTTTCACTGATGCCTGACTATGGGTATTTTGTCAATATTATAACATTTTACAAGTTCCAATCTGATTTCCTTCTTTTCATCGGACTTGGTTTGATAAGCTAATTAGGGCTATTTACAAGTCATATTTTCTGCAAAGTTAACTTTTCCAGCAATAAGTTCTTGCTTTTTTCCAGTATCATTTTGTCCTCGGCCGGTAGGTTTGAGCTCTTTGTGTTATCGGTAGGTAGAATCTGCTACGAGAATATAGAACACTAGCAGAGTTTTCTTATCGACAGCGTCATGAGCAGTACGTCACTTCCGGTCAATTACATTCAAGGTTCAAAAGTCCCATTTTTCACACCCATACTTTCCTTGCTTTTTCATATGATTCACTCCTCTGTTCTTTATCAAAAAATGAAGAAAAAATACGTTATAATTTTGTTACCATTTTGTTACCATTTCTTGTTCAATTTTTTTTAAAGATATGGAGCAACTTTTTGAACAAACTCAACAAGTTCTAAAAAACATTTTGCTGAAGGTTGTCGTCGTAAGAATTGGTACATTACAAAAGAAAATTATTTCTTTTTCTGAAAAAAGCTTAATATTTTCTGTGACAAACTGCATTGCTACATGATAGTCGGACCACAATCTCGACTCATTTGCAAATTCAAGAAGTGTAGAAAATACATTTTGCTTAATGCTTGCAACATGAAAAATTGACGAATAAATTGTTAAAATCGTATACCATTCTTGCAACTTAACAGATGACAAATACGTTACATATATTTATCTATTCAAATTTTTTTCAGCATAGGGATTAGAAAACGTTAGAGAAGGTATGTATTGGGCTTGACACAAGATTAAGTTTTTCTCACCTACATTCAAGTCAGACTTATGAAGATTAACAAAAATTACTTAAAGGATAAAAAAAGCTACTCCGAAACAGCGCCACTGAGTTGATGGAGATAAGGAAGGTAATGCAACATGATCTATATCCAGTGACATTGGCATAATGCGAAAATTACCAGGTATTAAACCCATTAAGGGATAAACGGATTACCTTAATCCAGTCCAATAAAAAGGGAATCTAATGGAATTCTGTACAAAGTGTTGACCTGTGCCGAGAATCATGGTCTTAAATGATCCCTTTCCAGTCGCGCAGAAGAAAACAAATCTGGTGCATTCGTGAAAGGTTGGTATCTTTTGATCAGATCTGCAAGATGAAGGCAGGTAATCAATTAAACATATTCAACACCTTGATTGAATGGGGCTTTTACACTGCATCAGGTCCATAATACTGGTTGCATACCAACAAGGTGTAAGTTTCTTGCGGAAGCAACACGGCCCACATTCTCAGATAAACTGTCAGTAAAAAAGATGAAAGGATGCAACCTAATTTTAACCTCTGTAGTTTCGTGAAAAAATACATCCGATTTCATGTTATGGAGTAGCATGAATTTTTACACAAATGTTTTTCTGAAGGAACTTTACACTCTTTTTGATTGTGTTCTAGATCTCTTTATGAATGGTAGATAAATTATTCAATTTTTTCATTTCATCAATTTAAAATAGATGCAATATTTACAATGATTAATTTCTATACTCTTAATCTTTTAAACATTTGTAATCAGACGTGAATATGATTTTGTGAATTTGTGTTTGGACAGAAAAAGAGAAATGTACCACCTTACTTAAACACATTTTTTTATCATCAGGAAATCAGACTTTTTTTTAAATTGATGAACAAATTTATTTAATATTGATTCAGCTCTGTATGTTCGATCTGTGTACGTTGTACTATATTTTGTGCCATATTTTCCCCAGATTGGCTATTTTTTCTCATTTTGCTTTTCTTCTGGGGCAACTACCCTTTACTATTGGCTATGTTAGTTGTGAAATCGACATGCACCTTAGCAAGACAAATCGTTTAGACTGAATTCTAATGACTTTACTAAATAGTCTTTTGACATTTTCTTTTTAAAGAATTATGAATTGTAAACTCCAAGGCTCTTTCCTTTTTTTAGACAGAAACTAATTAATAATAACGACAACAAGACATTTGAACAGGTGAATACAAAGACCTTATTTTCGCTTCATTAATTTTTAGATTCCTTTATTCATTCTCTGAACCTTTGCTTATAGGTTTGTAATAGTGACGACATTCAGTTTCTTGATAGCATGCTTTAAGGTCTTAAAACATTGTCTTTTATGCACAGCAGCATGCTCCTTTAGGCATATTTCAGAAACATCCAATATATGTTGTCGTCATGGAATGCATGTCTTTTGAAAGTGCATATGACATTATCAGAAGATATTTCTACAAAAAAATTACGGCCCATTGCACAGAATTTTCAAGAATAATTCAAATCGTTCATTTTTTTTTCAAAGATAATCTTAAGAACCAAGGCTGCTCGTAATAATATTTGCATGGTTTCCGGATTTTAAAGATATACCGCATATTTCGACATGATTTATCTTGGTAAAGCGGTCCACTCGGTCTTCCTTGGTATGAGTTTTTGATAGGGTAAATACAGGGGCCCCGCCGACAAATTGCTCTTAGGATGATTTGTCGATAGGGGCTAGTTCATATTAACCAGTTATTGGCAAATTATTGATTCCCGTAAAAAGCTTAACATGCTTTATCGACCAATAATGGCGGGGAATATTACCGACAAGTTACCATTTTCGGAATCCTGTCTGATTTCACAATTTGAATAATTCTCTCCGAATTTATTTCACATTAAATTTAAGGGAGGATGATTAAGTTACGAGTTGAGAGATGGAAGCAAACAATTGTAATAAAAGTCACCCAATCGGATTAATTGCATAAAAACCTTGTATGAATTTATCCTATTTTAGAAACTTTCGACAAGATGTTATGTCCTTGAAGCAGGGAACATCAAGTGCATAGAGTTCCAGCTCTCTCCTTCTAGGACTTTGGAGGAATGGTCTAATCTTCAATACTGAGATATTTTTATCAGTTTCAATCAACAATCTTTAAAATAAACTGAAGAATGTATTCTACTGAGATAACGAGTTAAAAATTCCAACTTTTGGCAATTGAAATCAATGTATTCCTAATTTAAAACAAAATACGAAGTCGAAAAAAAAATTGAATTAGTGAGCATTTTACATTAAAAATATAGCCGGAAACCAGACTTCTTTGGATTTTTCAAAGACAATGAATAAAAAATTCTTTTTTATGAAAACTAATTATGTAGAATTTAACTTTCCTCATTTTAAAGAAAACTATCAAAGCTACAAAGAATGCAAATGCGAAAAGATGAATGAAGGTTAATGGACAAAAAATTATATACATATTTTGATTGATAAAACCAGAGGAGTTCCGTGAAAATGGCGGGCACCTCAGCATATTCAGCAGAAGACATCCTTAATTGTTAAATATTAATTAAAAATAAAATTATTATTATTATTTTATGCAAGGTTTGATACTTCCCTTCCTCGATATTTCTGAAATATTCCATGTATAAACTGGTGTTTTTGTGTTACTTTTGTTAAAAGGTTTGACAAAAAAAATTACTAAAAGTGTCTAAAACAATATTTTTTTTTAAATTCCAAAATCTCTTTATGATTAACTTTTGAATGTTAAAAAGCAATCATTGCAAGAACATTTTATTTAACAAAGAACTGTAGTTTTTCTTTCTTGCAAATGCTTCTTAATCCAAAGGAATATTACTTCTACAATCTCCATAGCTTTGTTGGTTCATTTTAGACAATAAAAGTGAGTTAAGATAGCGTGCATATTTTATTTACATATTTTCACAGATCTATATACTACACCCTTCCAATTAAATATATTTGTTTCTGTATTAAAGTAATAAATTACATTCCAATAAACCTCTGTATAAATTTCATTCATCTGAACAATTTTAGAGAAAATCAAAAACTTTAACAATGCAAATAACTATATTAAAAATCACATTTGAATTATAATATTAGAACACTTCAATTAATTTTGAATTTTACATATGTATATGTTTATTATGCTTCGTGATTAATCTATTTTAATTTCACTTCTTCTTTTTCCAAGTAGATTTTAAAGAAGTTTAAAAATGAAATAACTAAAACAATTGTTAAAATGTTCTATCATCAATCCTATTGAGTCAGATATTTCTACGTTAACAACCACTATTCCTATTTTCAAAGTTAGCCACTCCTTTTGTTTGGTGAATTGAACAACACGTGACAAAAATTAGCAAGAAATTAATGACTTTCTGGCGTGTTTCAAAACATCAACTGGGTTTTACTGATAAAACCAAATTTACGGGTCACCTAAAATTGAGCGGGGACTAGTTTAACCAGAAAGCAGCATTCTTGGTCGCTTAATATGTAATCACTTTGAAACTCGAAGCTATAATTTACATATATAAGTACTTAGAGAAATATTTTCCTAGGGAGTGAGTGCAACTAGGATAAAAGATTTTATTTCTTGAAATATATGACCTGTGTTCTATTTTTGAGAACAGTTTATTGTATAATTAACATGTTCAGTACAGATACAACCCAACCTCTTTGAGATATTGTGTTCTACAAGGAAATCATAATATAGTCTCACCACGCCGATCATTAACTTTTCATCTGATTTATGAGCTGATGAACGCAAGTAATAAAACCAAGGAGGTGACGTCATATTACATTGATATACGGGTACCTAGATTTTATCAGTTTTCAAACTTCTTATTAAAACATTCTTTTCTGATTATAAACCACTAAGGTGAGAAAAAATACCACATTCAAAATTCAACAATTTTTTTCCAGGATGCGCTCTTTTGCATATTTGAGAAGATAGTTGAAGATATAACTCAAACCATGAAAAATAAAATTTTGAAAATACGGGTATTCATGGTAAATATTGTTGACAGGATTTTTTCAGCAGGGACAGAAATACTCATTTAATTTATCTTTTAAAAAAACTCAAATCACGTTTTGACAACACTCAAAATGGGCAAATAAAGTTTTTTTCTTAAAAAAAAAAAGAAAAAAAAAAATTCTTCAGAAAAGTATCGTACCACTAGTGCATTTTTTTTCTTTATGCTTTTACCCACATATATCTTTCCCTTATATAGTGATTAAAATGTCCCCATGTACTTGCATAAGTACTACCATATTATATAAAGTAAGATGCAGCAAAATTATTACTTTTTCAAAGATTTTAATCATAAAATTCCTGAAATTTGTAACTTACAATAATAAATTGAATAGTTTTGATATATCATCAGTTCATAACCTTTCTGCTTCATACAAAATAATTTATAATAATCAATGAAAGTAGCACTATCTATTATTATCATTAATACCGATTGGATTAACTTTCATCAAAATCATGTAGCATAATTTTGATTATTATACTCAACATCATCTTATAAAAATATACAAAACATTAACGAGTTACTACAGCCAAGTAATATGCACTTCTATTACCACAATATATACCCAGGATAAATGCCGAATATAGCACCATCTATACACGTCATCAATGTTTTAAAAGTTTCATCATTCAAGGGATGTGGTGTCCTGTACCCTCACGTTCGGAATGCCACTAGATTCATCGATCAGATCATTCCTGAATGAAAATATTTAGCTGTTTTATTTGATAATGTGAACACTGCATTTTATTGGCAAGAGTGCTTTTTGGCATTTCATAAAAATGTTCTAGATGTTGATTTTTTCGCAATTCTCCTGCTACACACGACGGTTCACACAAAATTTATAATAGTCATCATCCAGCACTTCCGGTCTCATTTTCAATTATTCACGTGATTGTCACGTGGTCATGTCAGACATTGGTCTTCTAACACTACCAAAATATCTCTATTTATCGTTCTCACACACCTCCACTGTTGCCTACAGTTGCATACTGACACGCCGATAATGTGGGTTGCCTGTGATTGACTGGGGGATAACCAAATGACGTAGAATGGTGTTTAGCTTTCAGTCTTAGAGAAGCAATACTACTTGAACACTGGTCACGGTTGGGACTATAGATATATGGTGGGGCTGGAGGGGCGTAGTGGCAAGGTGCCCCCGTGTTAGACATATTGGTAGGGACGCTAGGCATGTTTCCAACCATTGTATTGCTTATACTACTTGCTGGGTTTGAGAAACACATGGGCTGTGTGGATACCACTGACGAAAGATGTGGATTGACGCCATTGAGTCCCCAGGGAAATGTCTTGGTTCCGAGAGGGCTTGGCACTTTTGCAGCCCAGTAATTGTTGGTGTATCCGTTATAGAGGGGGTCCTCAAACGGTGTCTGCATTAGACCAGTAAACTGAGATCCAAAACCAGTTTTATACGTGTCTATATTGCGTTCTCTTTTTCTCCATTTCGCTCTTCTATTCTTGAACCATACCTATGAATAAATAAAAGAAATAATATGAAATCCTTCAAAGTATTTCAGACAGCTACTGAATATAACATAAAAGAAAAAGAACGAGCATATATGACATCGCTGGAATCATTTGCAAGTTACTTTGAAGATAACTTCACTTTTAGGGGGCAAAAATCTTGTCTGTTGTTGAGAAAGGTTATCAAATTAAGAAGTCTAAGTGCTTGTTCGTGAATTACACCAATTGACGGTAGTTTAATAACCGGACTTTAATAAATAAAGCGTGTGGTTCTTCTCAGTGACCAGTGGCGATAGCCACCCCCTTGGCCCGTGATATATAGCCTAAAATTCAAACCCTATCAAATATAACAGCCAAGTGTTACGCGAGGCGGAGTTGTCAATTTTCTTGGGCTAACGGACTTATTGCAATTTTGTTTGCTCATAGATAATACACCTACAAAATACAGATGTTCGTAGGTACATAAATAATGGAAATTTTTCAACTCTTATTTGGAGAAATAACAATAGAAAATTCTTCGGACTATGCACGGGAGATAAAAATTGGATGTCACCCGAGTATAAACTGATTGAGGAGGGCAGCCTTGTGTGAATGACTGTCTATTAGCTATCACTCATCTTTAATGTTTGCTGTTAAATAGAAAACAATATTGATATGAAAAATAGCACGTTTCTTGCTTATTTGTGCCTCTTCGGGTTGAACTTGCCTGATAACAGAATGTTCTTCGATAACCTTAAAAACGACCCGCTGGGGCGCATTGCGTGAAAACAGTACACCCATGATATGATTTATCAAATTCTGTTCTGTCTTTCAAAGAAAGTCTAATTTGAATAATTAGCACTTTTATCAAAATTATTTTTTTTATTTTTTTCAGGAAGAACTCAAGACGAACAGGAGCACTACTGACACAAGTATTCACCAAATGCTGCGTCATAAGCACCATTTTCTCCTCCTATACCTTACAAGGAATGAAAGTTTTTTTTTTTTATCTTGAAATCATTCATGTTTATTTGAGCTTTGGCGCGAAGAACATTAGTGAAAATAAATAAAAGTAGGCCGTTGAAAAGACTTTCTTGAGCGAATTCATTTTAGATTTTAGGATTGATACAGAATTTATTCAAATATTTAAATTTGCTTTAATAAATCTACTTGTCGGGTATTTTTTCACCTATGATATGAACTCCATGGGAAAAGCCATTTACTTACTGCTTCCCCATTTTTCAGGGTAAAAAATTTATTTGAACATGACCATTACATATTATTTGCTGTTTCTTTCATAATCTTTTTTAGATATTCTACTTCTCAACAAGATGTGTTTAGTAAAAATATATAAGTATATAGTATTCACAATTGAATTTGTTCTTTTATCCCACATTCTATAAAAATCTATATAAAAAAATTAAGACGCTATATTTTCTTGAAAATAATATTTTTTAAAAATGGAGAAGATATATTCAAATTTTATTTGAAAAAGTTGAATCCACGGTTTACTTAGAATACTTACTCGGACCCTTGCTTCTGTTAGATTAGTCCATGCTGCGATTTCTTCCCTTGTTGCCATGTCTGGATAGCGGTTGCGAGCAAAGGTTGCTTCAAGTTCCTGGAGTTGCTGGCTGGTAAAATGTGTTCTTTGTCTTCGCTGTCTTTTCTTTTTCTTGTCGTCATCAGAAGTACTGTCGTCCATTTTGCTTTTTGTCAGATCTTCTGCAAAGAAACACAAGAGTATTTTATTTTCAAATCTGAAGGAAAAACTTGAAATCTTTGAACTTTTGTTTATAGACTTTCAGATATGCGTGCTAATTCGAAAAGGAAAAATGAAAAGAACGAGAAAATACACATCTCATAAATTTATATTCTTCCCAAATGAACAGATCAAAAACAACGTGAAATTGCTCTAGGGTGAAATTCAACACGCGAAGTGCAAAATGTAGTCTTTGATTGCATCAAATAAATGTGCAAGGCCGCTTAATCAAAAATTCCAAAACGAATTCATGTAATATATCTTTCCAATGTCCAATTACACTTCAAGATATTTGCTTAGCAAATACTCTGTAAGTTGAACAACTTCACAAAAAAGCTGGAATAAAGGCATGGATAAAGGAGTAGCACAAAAAATTAACACACTCTCACCTTGCTCGAGTTAAATGATACTACGAAATATTTTTAAACTAGTGATATTTTATATATCCAATTTAATTTCTCGGTGGCAAGTGAAATATATTCACATATCATCTAGTGTATTTTTTCAGCTTAATGAAAGTCGGGTTCAGGTTTGAAAAATATTGAGTTTCTTCTTTGGGGCACAGATATTTTCCTCTTTTAACATCAAAAGAGATGGGCCGTTCATTGTAATTTATATGTCATGAATAGAATAGTGGGTTATTTTAGTATTCGTATTTCACTTTCACACTACATTTTAGAAAGTCGAAGAAAAAAATAGACGGAGGCTGATTTTAAAAAAAAAGTTTATAGGTAAATAATTTCAAAGGTTTTTTTATTATTCGTGTTCACATTTTCTGCGACAGCAATTCACTCTCATTAAGGGACAATTACCACTATAGAATAACCCATTTATACCCTACCAATTTCAAAGACATCAGTAGCATACGAAAACAACCATTGTTAACCAATGATCCTAAACAGAGCATTCACTCCGGGGCTGCTGATTAAAAAAATATATATCACGTTTTAAAAAATTAAAAATTCTTAAGATCTGGAAATATCTGTCAATTGCGTATTTGCAGGTATATTCCTGTGATAGTTTTGTAACAGTTCAGGTTCTGTCTTCTAAGTCTTTTGGTTGTTTTTCGAGGCACTTTAACTATCTGATGGCGCCAGGTTTGATCCCCAACCTCGGAATGTTTTCATCCCTACACCACTTCAACTCCATGCAATATGATCCTGGTCAGCCCAGCTTGATATTAACGAATTACCGCAATAAGCACTTGAAACCAATGCAAGTTTTAGTTTATTTACTCAAAAGATACAAAGTGAGGGAACAGCCCCCGTTTTCTTTCACGACATTAACCACATAAGTTATACCATACATTAGAAGAGGGAAATGTCAAAAATATTTTTTTCTTCTTCTTCAGCATTGAAAAGAAGGTAGAGATTTAAGGTTTGATATTTTTGCTAGTTGTGATTGCAATAAATTGTCAAGTCTTAAAACAAATTTTATTTGCTTATTATGCAGAAATGAATATTCAAAGTTCATTTGGTAGCAGTCTTGTTTGAATGCTACTTGCACACTTCTGGAATATCTCTGTGATCATCATAAAAAATATGCTGGATTTAAAACTCTTGTCAATCCACGTATATTTAGTTATTTATTTGACATTATAATCTTTTAAAGACCGCCATGAAATTAAGTTTCTAAATATTTACAGAAAGCTGGGCTTTTTTGGATTTCTTAAATCCAGATTTAGTCATGCAGATTTTATTATTCCCATAAAAAATCGCTCAACTGAGAACACACTTCAAACTGTTTATTCACACTGAATATTTTGCATAAAGAATACAAAAATGTATAAAATATTCTCTTAATGTTAATGCAGTTTTTTTCCACAACTGTTTGATATATGAACTCTATTTCTTCCTCACATTTGTGACCATTCATGTTTATTTCAATAATTTAATATTTATTCTGAATATTTATTAAAATTAGTTTGATTTTAATTATTGAAATGAAGGGGATCTTTATGCACAAACAGGAAATATATTTTTTATCAAAGACTTTTTTTTTTCGAAATATTCACGTGCATCTGTCAAACGTGTTCTGAAGATAACACGCATATTTCTGTCATGTCCGGTTTTTGTTTAAATATTGATCCGTGATTTTTGATGATTATAACATGCAACAGAGATTAGAAGAAAATGGGTTCTTATGCTGTGACACTGACAGTCTTGAGATACGACTCTGGGCAGATTTTGACAAAGTGCATTCTTGCGACCCTCTCTCCTTCCACTCGCTGTCAATATCTCGGCCGACCTTATACCCTTATTTCATCCTTAAAACATAAAGAAGCTACAAGTATTTATTGAATTTTACTTGACGAAAAAGGAATTACAATCACTACTCTGTATCGATCTATTAGTTTGAAACTTTTAAATTAATTGCTATAAATCAGGCAATTTTGTGTGCTTCTGGTCACTTTTGAACAAAAAAAAAACAGAGAGTCTTCCCTGTTGCGTGTTTCTTAATAAAAATAGGAAATGGTGGAAATGGTAAAAAAAAATCATTAATAATTCTATTGCATAGCAGTTATATGAGAATTTTTTTTTCCACTGGAAATCGATACAGTTTGTTTAGCAGTTCATAGGGTAATTATCTGTTTGATTTGATTTTTAGAATCAACACTTCACTGCTCTCCCGTCAAAGATGAAACGGAGAGAAAAAAATCGATTTATAATAAGCTTAAAAATATTAAGTGAAAGGGAGGAAGTTTGCAAACGTCACCCTACCTGTGGTTTTGTCTAGGGAAGTATCTGTGGAACTAGGGGAGAGGCTTCCTAAAGCACCCCCACCGTGGGGGGTGGACATCCCTAACGAAGCGTTTTCAGTACTGTTGTTAGCTGCAGTATCCATGTGATGCATTGTCATATTAGATTCGGAAGATGAAACACTAGCTACGAATTCCTCTAGAGTTAAATGATCGGTTAAAGAGTCCATCTACGCAAACAGAAAACTCAGGATAGCAATTCCTGGTTCTGTTTTTCTCTTTCCCCGCAAAATTTTGGTTTATAATCCCCTAATGCTAATCACAGTCCACACGTTTTGTTTTAAAGTCTTGGCGGTAAATGTGATACACTTTGAAGCCTGAAACACTATATCAGCAGACGGCATTAGAGTCCCACTGTCGATTGTTCTATATCTGATAAGTACAACCCTAGTTGAATATGCTCTATCCCTCCTTCCGTAATGGCTGGGCTTTATATCAATAGCTCGGGAAATGTAAGCGGATTTAGCTCATCTCTCCCAAGAATCATATAGCCGCTTTCACTTGTGAAACTGTTTATCAGAGGCTTAAAACCTTAATATCTACTGCATCCATGAGAAATATATATTTATATACGTTATCTCCAATTTTAGGGGCGTTTGGGCATGCTTGATATGACGTCACAATCAAACTGTTTCTTTAAAATCAATTCTGACAGCCCTCCGACTCTGATTAGCCAGTGATCACCGAGATCCTTATCTTCTGCCACGCGAAAAATTTGCATATGAAAGATATGCAATCAAAAATATTATTGGCGATTTGTTTACAGTTCACTTGAATAATTCATTTCTTTCTATACATAATTAGCCTAAATGATTCGTTGCGTGGTTTTTGTGCGCCAATGTCAATGATTTTTTTTCCGCGGCTATTTCTGAATAACAGTTACTCTGTCTGTCCGATACACTTGCAGACGATCGGTTCTGGTCCCGCCTTCCAGGCATTGTTTTTGTAGATGTGATAAATATTTGCAATAATTATATGCCTTTTTACACCTTTTTAATATCATTAGCCTGCCTTGACTAAAACTGGAGAATTTTCAGGTCTGTTAGTTTTTTCTTGTTTTGATAATCCACCGGATTTATTCCTCTTAACTTCTAAAATTTTCTACTAATATGCAGTATTACTGTAAATGCCTTGCATCTTTTTTTAGCATTATAAAATCAATCAATTGTAACGAGATGATTTTTTTTCCCAAGAATGTTCAGCGATGAAAAAAAATATTCAAATAAAAAAAGATTGCTATGCCTGAGTTACTGTGCGTATTATTTGATATATCTTATTTCAAGAAGTGAGCTATTGCATTATAGTGTTTAATGAATGTCAGTAGTCACAAAAGAAGGGCACACATTAAGAAGTACATTATCAGACAAAAATTGGAATTTTCTTTGCGTCACATTTTTTAAGAATTCATTCTTGGGCTTAATTTATTTCACGTTATCTTTCTTGAATTTTTTTTTCTCGTTTTTTTTGCATACTTTTAAATTTTATTACAAGGTTTTTCCTTTTTAAATAAAGAATAAATGATAAAACTGGCATAAAATTTTAATTTGAAATTAATGTCTTGTCCTTTAGAAAGAAACAAGTGTTTGATCCAAGGATGCAGATCTCTCTCTCTCTCTCTCTCTCTCTCTCTCTCTCTCTCTCTCTCTCTCTCTCTCTCTCTCTGAAATTTCAATGTTGTTTCTTATCACTTTGTCTCACAGGATGGCTGAGTTTGACTGATTGACATATTTGTTACAGTATAGTAAACCCAGAGATTTAGGTTTGGATCTTGGTAAATTTTGCTTTTAGATTTCAAACCCACTTACAAAGAATCTGTAACATACCAATAAATCCAGGTTTCTGATTCTAACACTTTGCAAATTATCTTACACGAAAGGTTAAACCAGATTTTTTTTTGTTTTCAAAAAATCTAATTTTGGAAAAAAAATATTTTAAAATTAGAATGTTTTGAATTGATCAGAAAATTTGATTCACTTTAATGGGAAAGAATAAGTTATTTGTTAATGGTTTGTTTATAAATTTATCTATTTTTCAAAATTATTCAAATTCAGTTATGTTACAGCGAAAAAAGTAATTTACTTAAATTAAAAATAAAATGAAAGTCTTAGGAATAATTATTATATTTTTCCTTATTATTTTTAAGGAATAAATCAGTGTTCTAAAATTCGGGATTTAGACAAATAAAATTATTGCTTAAATAAAACATTATACGGTGACGATTTTTAACTTTTTAATTAGTTAATTTCTATGTTTAATTTAATGATATAATCAAAGAAGGAACAAATAAATTATTCTTTGATTCCAACGTGTTGACATCCATTATTTGAAAAAAATTTACACTTCTCAAACAGTCCACGAATTTAAAACAAATAAACACTTCTCATGTTTAACTAAAACGTTAAAATAAATCCTTTATTTAGATAAATATTTATTTCACAATGAGAATTAGTGGCATCACTAATTGAGAAATAATACATGGTGTCTGAGACGGATTAATTTTTAACCAAACGCGTGCCATTCTGCAGTAGCATTCGCTCTCAATGAGGAAAGTGTCAAAGAGGAATTAAAGGTCTTTATTAATTATCAAAAATAGTGTCGAGCTTAGTCACCTTATGGAAATACCGATCCCTAAGTTTAATTGTTGTTAACAAGCTGTAATCTTTAAATATTCACACAAACTTCGCCCGTCGGTTTAATTGCACTTACCCCAAGTTCTCTCGACCTGTACCCCTCGGCCAGTATTGCACCAGTCGAGTAAAGCGTTATATAGTTGTTGACAGTAGTCTTTTCGACACATGGGTGAGACGGGGCAAACCTTTTTACTTTGGCTTAGACCTCGTTGGCAGTCATTTTGTGGAATTTTTAGCAACTGATAAGAAACTACAAAACTGATCAAAAAATTCTAAAGGCCCGCCAAATGGAACATTTTGCATGGAATTGGAATTTCTAACACGAATCAAAAGAACCTGGGAAAATGATATTTGTTTTGTCATTAAACTAAATTTGTATTGAAGTCCTTAGTCAGTCTCTCCAATTTAATCAAATATTTAATCAAATACGGTAATAGAGATTATTAAACAAAACGCAAGAATTCGTTAATTATCATTATTGCTATATGATTTCAATATAACAAGTCTGACTTTTAAGCAATTTGGGGAAGTCAATTAATTAGAATTTTGAAACAGGCAGGTACTTGAAATATTGAAGCTTTGTAAAGAAACTAAGAAAATATAACAAAAAAATTTTGAACTAGCGACATCAATTCAAATACCAAGTATTATTTATATAGAAAGAAAAATATCATAATTTTAAAAATGAATACAATTTTAATTATTTGTTAATATTTATGAATTTTTCTTGTTTCCAATCCATTTGACTCGTTCAATAAAATATGTTCAAAACACAGAAAAATATATGAAATTTTTTCATATCAAATAATTATTTGAAAATTCTTTTACCTTGTTAGAAACCAGTAAATTTTAAAACGGCGGAAGAGCGTAATATTTACAAATGAAGAATATTCATGGACCGAGGGAATAAGCCAGAGATCAGTTTTAACAGCACAGTTGTCCCAATTTTCTTTTTTTTAAAAAGTACGGAACATGTAGTTGTCAATCAAGATCTATTTTATTAAGTCATCTATTTATCTATGCTCTATTTCTTTCAACTGATATTCAACAATAAGAGAAAACCAGTCATCTTATAATCTAAAAATGTTTCTTTCGTTTTTTCTTTTTTTATTGCTTCTTTCCTATCTTGGAAAAGATACAAAAGAAAAAAAAAGACACATCCCGAGAACAGTTAACGTAAATCTCACTAATTCTCTCATAAAAACTATACATATTTTCGAAAATAATACAAATGTTATTCTAATATCATTACTATTTTATAATTATTATTAAATTTCTTTTTTATTATTACAATGATTTAGCAAGATAATTCTTAATTTGTTGTACATCTTTTAGTTTCCTGTACAAGAAGCAATTAAGTTGAAGTACATGAAATTATCTTTAAATATTGTAGACATTCCTTAAAATAAATCCAACACTTACTTCACAGTCTTGTAAGACAAATCTACCAGACAACTAGAATTAAGATTTCTGGTCAAAAACTTTGCCTGATAAAACAAAACATAAAAAAAAAATTCAAACACATCTATTGAGAATCCATTATGTAATGCAAGACAACTAAACACCCAGTGTTTGTATTTCAGTGTCGCTTATGTTGAAGAAGGCAAAAATCTTGTCGTTACAAATTTTGTAAACCTTCCTCCTTCAAAGCAAGATGTTACGGTTAAGGCAAAGGTACAGCTGTCTTCGTCATCTCACAGAGCATTACAATTCATATGCCTCATAGGATAAGATGTTTAAGAGAGTTTACGTGTTAAAAAATTGATAAATGGTGTATATTTTTTATATTATTTTATTGATAGATTTATTGCCATACGGGGTTAGAAAACACTTGTTGTCAATGGCTGAAAGACAGTCAAGCTGATTATTTCTCAAAGATAAACGATTGGGTATAAATTTGGATTAATGTATTTGTGATTATATGTTTTATCAATATATTTGAAATAAAACGCAAATAAATCGTGTTCGATATCTCCAAGAAAAGTACTTTCAATCTTAGTATGTATATTGTATATTGATTTAAATTTGTATATTCAGCAAAACAAGATGAAATTTATGTAACCAACCCCTTAAGACATTCTACTTTACCGAAAAAAATAGATTGTATATATTTATATGTATGTCAATGAATGCATACACAAGGAAAGCTTTTAACTTCAATTTTTAAAGTTCGTCGTAGAAAAAATGACAAATAAAAATGAGAAGCTCGGGCAATATTGTACGTGAGATACATGAATAGATTAAGAGCCCTTCCATACCGAAGAAACGTACATCACAGCAAAAGGGAAAAAATCTGACCAAAGAAGCTTACAGACAGAAAGATTGAAATCCCCATCAAATAAATAAAATCAAACAAATTTATACTCACATTGGCCAAACCTGATATTTGTTATCAAAAGTTATTTAAGCCGTAAAACATCATTCGCTGAGACCTCTTAACGTTATCCTGGGTTCCCTGTCACCGGTTGCTGTTTTCGCCTCGTTTTCGGTTCAGCAGGTTATAATGTATTCGGTAGTAGTAAAAAAATATTCAAAGGGGAGTTTGGTAATCGAGGTCATTTAAAAGAAGGTGGGAGAATACAATGCCAACAGTTTGCAAAAAACCTAATAGATCACTGACATGCAAAAAAGCTGAGGTTTTTTTGGCTGATAGAGAATTCATTCCATGCTCATTGTTGATTTGTTATGAGCTCAAGAAAGAACTTCTTTAAGCAGAGAATAGAAGGGCTTACCTCAATTAAAAATACATAATCTAGAAATTATAAGGATGAAGCACTTTCTGCCCCGAAACAAACCATATTTTTTTTCTTAAAAATCATTCATGACCTGAGTTGTCAAAATAACGATCCTAGCTCCGCCTTACCTTCTTGATCGAATTTACAACATCTATCAAATTAAAAGTGAAGGTATTGAAAGTTTGGAGGGCATAGATTTTTTCATATGATCACAGGCTTGCGGTTGTCACATAATCACACGAATTTATTTTTTCAGCCAAAAAGACTGACAACTTAACAAGGAATCGATGAAGTTTTTAATATATCAAAATTGAAACTTTGTCCTAAGAAAGTGAAAAGAGGCAACACATGTCTGATTTTCATGCAGAACTCACTGATTTCAATTACGTTTCCTTGACAAGACAAAAAAATATTTGAACATACCACTTTTGTCTGAACAGAAGCATTCATTTTTAGAAAGAATAAATCTGATCCTCTAAACGGTTTTGCCAAAAAAGTGAATAAAGCTAAATAAAGTTCTAAAATGAAATATAATAAAAGTAAAAGAAGTGTTTTTCTTATGTGTGAGTTCATTTCATGTTTTAAATTTTGAATTAACTTGGTCCCTTGAAATTGCATGAAAGTAAATGCAAAATGTATAATATAATAAATGTATTATAACCACTTAGTTATAAGTAAATTCAAAATAGGCATTATATTGTAAATTTTAAATTAATTTTCAAATATAAAATTCAAAATTTTCAACATGATAAATATGTATTGAAAAAATTGATTCATCAGCCAATGACAAAATATTGCAATTACACATGTAAAATAATTTAGTTAAAATGACGTTTTCAGATACTGTAATTACTCTTTCAAACCTAAACATGTCGCAAAACAAGAGTCTCAAGACTTACTCACTTGACAATTCCCTTTGAGCTCGTGTCTTAAGTGAATCAAAATTAAAATGTTCCAAGACCTTAGAAGCATTGATATTTAAAGAGGAATATTATTTCTATGTTGCAATAACGTGGGAAGAAGATCTAGGAGAATCACAATAAAATAAGAAGCTCAACTTTGCAAATCCACTAAATCTATTTGGTTTTGTTTTAGTGATAAAAACACGGATGTTTCATAAACTGATGAGCAGATACGATGCATAATAATAATATCATTTCATAAGCTTAGATCCATTCCACGGCCTACTTAGGACAAACAATTGAAAGATATTGAAACTTGGAACGTTCGATAGAGAGTGATATCTATAGGATTCATGCCTTATCTAAAATTGTGTTTTATTTATTTTTTAGGATAAAGTATCTTGTACCTCGGATAACTTGAGCTTTCCATTAAAATGCAGAATTTTTTATGAAAAATTTTACAATTGGTACAGAATATTCTGTTGAAAAAAATCTTTTTTATATCGTTTCCAACAAAAAAAAAAGAAAAAAAAAGAAGAAGAAGTCCAATCAAGACATCAAAAATGTATACATAAAAACATGCCTTTCTTCATTTTCCTGTAAAAAAAAAAAATCTTTTAAAAAACGAAATCTCCAAACCGTGAAAAACCATAAGATATGGAATGAAAGTCTAAGTCTTATAGTAATCCTACCTGTATTTGCTTCAAATGAGAACTCTTATTTGACCATCAATTCAGGATTAAGTCAATTTTAAAGGATTAAAACCATCTTATAACATGCGACACGCGTTCGCATGCTAAATATTCAGTGTTCGTTCCACTACATTGCATTCCGAAAATTATACAAGCATCAACATGATGCGTGCAATAAGATGTCCATCATGTATTGACATTTGAATGGATTTCAGTTGTTGGAAATAGGAAAGGTTTTAACGATTTATACGTTTTAGGATAAAGGGGATGAAAATATTCTTAACGCCACTTTCTACTTTGTCTTTATAAGCAGAATAAATGATTAACTTCATGTACAATTAAATTCTTATATATAGAGTGTGCCATTTTATTATAATAATGATGATCAAAGTAAGATCTAGACGAGCTTAAATTCTATAAAAAAAATATTCTGAATAAACGAAAAGATATCAATAATTGAATGACTATTTCCTTACCCTATTTCCTTTACTTTTCACATCTGAGGGGACCTTTCTAAAGTTATATGTTAGTGTCCGAAGGGAGGTAATTCAATGTGTCATTATTAAACAATTTTTCATTATGATCAATTGTAAAAGGACTGCTGTATTTGCATAAGACCGTTACTTTTGAAGAGTCTTCATCTGTCCCGATACATGCGTCTTGAGAGGGTTCTATCTTTTGTGAAAACGTCCACGGATGCTAATTGCTCTTTTATAGCACAGGGAACCAGCATATCGTGTTCGTTATGTGTCCACTGTGAGTAATTAAGAAATATGTCTCCACGTTTGATTAGGCCGGAATTAAAAATATCTTTGTTATTTCCAATTTTATTTTCTTACTTTTCTAAAATTTAATGGAAAATTACCTTTATAAATAAGAAAAGTACAAAGGAAAGCGATTTGTAAACAAAATGCTAAGTATCGTATATATGCCGTTTAAAAGCAAAATTCATGATTAATTAATTTACAACTGTTATTTAGCTGAATTTGTGAAATATCTCACGCCATCGCATTTATATAAATTGATTAAAATAGAATGTGTACTTCTTCAAACCTTTCATCATAGACGAACAATGTACTTATTTAAAGGCATGAGATATGCAGTGGTTCTAGAGCATTTTGCTTTGGAGTTAAGAAATGAGTGGCTAATTTTAAATCGCAGGTTCAAATCCAAATGAGTAGCGCTGAAAACGGTCCTTCAAAGGGGACCATAAAAACTTATGTCCAGTGTCACAGAAGATGCTGGCTACGAGATCCTGAAAAAAGTGTGTCTTTGGATTGTAAAAGGACTTTATGTATTTTTCAAAATTTACACTCGTCAAACTTCACATCATATATATATAGCGTCACAACAGACAATTGCCATTGTACCCGTTTTCCCCTACTCAAAGTTACTTTTAATTTCTTTTGTAATTAGTTATGAAAACACAGTGATATATAATTTTATCACTTTTTAAGAAAAACCATTGAATTTAAATTAACTAGTGTCAAATACTGTATGCGTAGCTCAGCATAATTATCACGCCGAGCTTGACCTAGTTTGTCACCTCAGGCAATTGACCGCTTATAATGAAAACAAATTACAAGAGGGCAATTATTTTAATCATACATGTATCTTTCATGCACACTTTACATAGTTTGAATAATCTTACACATTGTAGATGGTCTGTATAAAAATTCAACTTTAGTGAATCCACGGATGCTAATTGCTCTTTTGTTTATAGCACAAATCTCGGGAAACAACCAATCTTCAAGGGCCTAATTAGAAAAATATCGTGTTCGTGATTGTGTTTAAACAATATTTAAATGAACCAAAACGAATCTACAAATGATAAAAATGCTATAGATCTATAAAACAATGACATAGTAATTAAAGAAATATGTCTATGCAGGCACATTTACAACAACTCCTAGTTTGATTATCTATTCAACTTTGACCCTAAAAAGACAGGTCTTTTCATTATTCACTCAACGGGATCTTTATTAGTCAATTGGTAAATTTTAGCTTAGGGAAATTGGATGTTTTGTTTGGGAGTTACTGAATATGCATAAGTCAGTGTTAATTGTTTGTGAACAAAAAAATGAATCAACTTATTCTTTTCAAACAACTTTTTTTATTTTGGCATACTTTCTTCTTTTTATCAACGGAATCAGACTATTGTTAATTGTTTGTGAAATTTTCTTTAAACAACTTTCATACTTTCTCAGCAGACTATTGAGAAAATCAGAAAATTGGAAGACCATTTTCTATTAACATTTTAATATTTTTTTTATTTAATACATACCTCAAGTATAACAAACAAAAACTATAAACAATTTTCTAACATTTCTTCAAGTTACTGAAGAATTTCAGGGGAAGTCTAAACGATAAGTTCGTTAGCTCATTCACTAACACCCCTCTTTTTCAAATTAATGCAACATAAATGATATTTTTCTTATTTTAAATACTGGAGACGTCGAAACAGCAGGGATAAGCGGTCGCGTGCAATATCACACTGCGCGCGCACTTAATAAGTGATTACAGCGGCTGAGCTAGACTTCAGCTTCAAGTATTTCCAATCGAAGTCGCGTGGCGATTCGACGTAGAATGTCTCCATGAAGACCCAAGAATCACCACAGAATTAACGAAATATCTTTTATCTACGCTGGAAGTCTTGAAATTTATTTGGTTTCTTTAAATGATACAATTTATCTCTCTAATTAGCCCTGAGGTAAATTTTCCTCACTTCATTTTCTTTTACCTTTGAGTTTTAATAAAATTTTCATTAACGTTCAAGCATTATTTTGGACTTCATATTTTATTATTAATAGTCGTGTTTGCAATATTGTGCAAATTAAAATTTTGACGCATAACATGTTTCGTTAATTTACAGATGAAAAATACGAAGTAAATTAATCTCTCGGTAGGCCGTTCCTAACACTTTCTAATACTTTTATATTAAACTTCGTTGGGTATGAAAGAAGAGGTGGAAATTCTTCACTCCTTTCAAAAAAAGACAATAATTTGATTAGCAGCATTCAAACAGAGCACGAAAATGAAACGGTCTCTCCAATTTAACACAATTTATTTGTTTATAAACATAAGTGCATAATTTCAGCAAGCTTACACATCTCCGTTGGTACTGACTATTATTCACCAAGATAGTCACCAAGTTATTTGGACGCTGCAGAATCATTTTTTACAGAATCTATTGATTTTATTTTGCTTTAACAATCTTTTGGTTAAAATTTACAATTGGCAAAAAATATGTACATTACAGTTATTACACTCTTACACACCTATAATTTAGATTTTGTCAATCGAATACGATTATATTTTCCGACGATTTTGCGCTTTAGATTTTATTTATCTGAAAAAGTAACTACAAAAAAGTGATGCGCTAATTGAAGGTGGTGTATCCAAATGCAAAACTGAATCAGAAATATAATTTACTGATTATAAAGAAGGATTTAAAATATAATATTAAATACTGTAGTTCTATTTTCAGCGGCAAAAAGAAGCTTTTACAATATGTTCTTTTATCTTACGTGACTGCTTTTCTTTTTCATTATTTCATTGAAAAAAAATCTGTTTACATTTTTGAAAACCGCGTTTATTTTTCTTCTCCTTGAAATAAGGTTTTAAATTATTTTGACAAATTCCCTAGTAAATTTATGGTTACAAAATCAGGATGAAAAATCTCTTGAAAGAATTTGGAGCGGATTTTCTTTGCTTGTTTTAGCTGGATCATCTGATTGCCGTGGAATCCCGGGTTTAGAAAGGACTTACCGTGCAAGGTTTGGGAGATTTTTCACAAGAAGTTTTCATTGATCGTCTATGGATTGTTTAATTTAAAATCTGTTTGCCTGGGAAATTGTTTCTTAATTTATAGCGAAAAAATTTCAGGACCACGTATTGGAATAAATTGCAAATAATTTTCGTAAATTTTGAAATCATTTTTAATATTTTTCTCTAAAATTAAATTAAACATTCAGTAAGAAATAATATATATTAATTGAAAGTTTTTATCTGAGTAAACACATTCAACGACAAAATCATAAACATTATATTTATTATTACTGTTCTGCATTATAGTTCTTGTAATTTATCAAACTGCAAAACATCATTCCTGTAGTTCATCTTAAACATTTCAGTTCTGCAAACACATCCTTTTAATGGAACATGTTCGTTATATTTCAGTGCTTGAAATTCTTAAAACTGTATACACTTTGTAAAATATTAATATAATAGAACAGATTCTAGAACTTAATGAAAGTAACATCATTCTTTTAAAAAATGTTTGAAAACCAAATTGGTGCATATCATTTTGATTCACTTCATGTGTGATGTCACATTAAATATTTAAAAAAATTACAAATATAAAATAGATAAAAAAAATTAGACTAATTCATTTGTGTTACGTTCCTCGTGTACTGATAAAGCATAACTCTTTCTTTCTTTTTTAATAATAATAATTGGAATTCTTTTTTTTTACTACATGTATGGCCACCAAAATAATTTAGTACAGATTATTTTATTCATAGTGTAGTGTATTTACATACATTAAAAGTTTTTATTTAACCAGTGATGTTTTTAAAATATGCTTTTAAAGGAAATGAATCTTTCTTATGAAATAGAAGTGCGGTTTAGTTCTGATAATGCACGGACTGTATCTTTTCTCTTTTTTTATTTACAAGAAAATAACCTTTTCCCCAAAGATTCTAGACTCATCCCCTGATAAATAAAAGATATGTAGTTACTTGCCCTCATTCAATTTCAACATGCTATCAATTCACTCATTTTCTTAACGGAGACTTTATTTGGTAATACTTTTTACATCGGAGGAATACTGATATGGTGGAAGTAAATCAATCTGAAACAAAAAAGTACGCGAGTAGGGGGGACTAGTTTTAGCTTGTGTAGCAACTAATAAAACTTGTCAAGTGATAAGCAGTGGTCCTTATTTACAATAAAGCGTATGTTTTATTAAAGTGAAAACATTAAATCATGGTTTAGGTAAACATAGTGGCCATATAAGTGTCAATGCATAGATTAGTGAATTAAAATGTCACTCATCTTCTAGTAGCGCCAAATAGAATGTTTCTGATAATAACAAGTAATTTTCCGTGATATTATTGATGAAAAATGTAGTTGCATATTTCGGACAACTCAAAAATGCTGATCGAGTTCTTCGAGAAATGAGAATGCCAGAACAATTCTGGTTTACTTTGGATATTATTGGACACTTTACGTGGATTTTCGGTGCCGGAAACCTAATATTGTGAATAATGAAGGAAATTGGTAATTTTACAAACGTAAAAGAATTTCGGTGTCATAATATAAGGCCTAATAACGCTATATTAGCTTTCTATGTTTACATCTGCATTTGCACTGACTATAAGTTTAAAACAAAAGCAAAATGTAATGTAATATGATGCGATCTGAGCTCAGGTCAAGCTAATATTATCTTAAAATATTTACAGATCTAAAGCAGTCAACAAATGGCTTGTTAACACATAAACTGACAAATCGTATAATACTTTACCGTATGCTTAAGTAATTGAGACGAATCCTAGCCACCGTTCATGGGATTCTAAACGAATCCTTTTTGACGCTTCGGGATTCCGAATGTTCTACAAGCTTGAAGTGGATCTGATATTTACCATCTTCAAGAGCTCTTCGGAATCCCTTTTAGCTTTTCTAAGATTGCTAGATAAGTAAGAAGAAACATGATGCAAAGACAGGTTGTACGAAAAAATTGTCGTTTATTTCAATTACAGTCATCAAACTGAAGGAAAAATTAAGACTTTAGAGGCATAAACTTGAAGCAGTTTTAAGCTTATTTGAGATTGAAAACAAAGCTTGGTCTATAATACAAGAACATCTTCCTATTGTAGTCGGAGGCTTCAACGAAAAACCCTATTTTCCTAAGGAATCAGAATATATTGCCATTATATTTGTTGCAGAAGATAGGAAGTAATCCCTCGCATGATGAAATTGTTCGCTTGGACATAAGATCTTAATACCACTGGATTACGCCGGGAAATTGAGTTTGCATACGCTTGAGCATTCCTCTTCATTACGCATTAACGAGAAATCGTCAGTCGACATCGGAGGAAATTTGGAACGGTTAATGGGGAAACGCTAGCAGGGAACGGGGCGAAAACAGACTACCTCAAAGAGAGAGGATTTTGTTTAAAGGGGGGCAGAGGGAACACACTATATATAACTATATAAAGACCCCACTGACTTCGATAGAAATAAAAGATGCAGTTCAATTTCTAAAGGATATGAAATAATAAAATTGCTCGTAGCGATCCAGCAAAATTTCTAATCAAAGAATCATTTCTGTTCATCTTTTATCAAATTGTAATTGATAAGTCGTCTTATTTTGAAATAGTGAGATCACCAGTGGTGATTTTAATAACCTATAAGATGAAATATCAAACTTTATTTGGTTTTCAAGTGTTCATAATATCTTCCTCTTATTCAACTACGTACAAACAATTATGATTTCGAGTGTTCAGTGCATCTCTTCTAATTATTCCGAAGGACATATATGTTACTTAATACAATTATATTGCAAAATTATTTATTTTTGGGGGATAAACAGACAGAAAATTAAAGAAACCAAGACAAATATATACACTCTGTAGTTATATCGACTGTCATGCCTTGGTTTTGCCACTTTTAGTTTTTTCTATTACGATTTTTGGGTTTTGGGAGGTCTTCCAATGAGATGCTCAATTTCAAAGTTTAATATTTTTAAATTACAACTAACAAATACTAAACTTGAAAAATTATGAATCAAAATAGCATTAACTGCGATTTCCTTATCCACTAAAGATCAAAAAATGTCAAAGACTGTCCAAAAGAAATGTTTTTCTTTTTGCTCACGTATATTTTATCAAGAGGGCCCGCACGTGTACTTGCAAAGTCTATTGCTGCCATTGGCCTTTGATAAACTACATTCTAAACAAATTTTTGCAAACATTGGATTGTTGTCGGTAGATTTTGAGTACAAAAGAAATTTCAAAAAAAAATTCTTTTGATGTAAAGCACATTTTGTGTTACAAATGATAACACTTGAATTTGATATTTGAGAAGACACCCATAACAAGAAAAACATTATGATATTTTTTGATTAATATAATACACGAATTCAATTTTTATTGAGTACCAACGTTAAATACCAAGCTAGGAGACGCAGTTTTTCAGTGTACAATCATTTAGATTACATAAATTTACAATTTGTGAGTTAGCCATGTACTAATAAGTACGTGTATGTTCTTTAAAATATTTCTGTGAATTAACAGTACATGCATTCACTCAGAGATTTTCAGTTTCACACTTGACAAAAAATAATTATGTAGATCTATAACATTTTTATTAAAAATAAACCGCTCCTGACAACTGTCTTTTTTGTTTAATATTAGCATCTATTTGTGTATACAAAATAGATGCGACCAAATATATTGGTTTCTAATTTGTACGTTGCTATTAAGAGTCGGGTGTGGTTTACACAGCAAGTGTTGTATATAAAGGGTCGGGTTTGTTTTTCATCTTCCTTTCTGTTGAAACTTTCAAAGGTAAAGACGCGGCGGCCGACGCCTAACAAATGCTTGCAAAAATTACAGAATGTTGCTTTGAAATTTAAAAAAAAATCGTATAATTTTCCATTTATACATTGTTCTCAACCATCTTAAATCTTTTATAACTGTTGATTTTTATTAAATAAGTCGGATGATATTGGATTCAAATTTTAACGTAGCAGACGACGCGCACGCGGTTATGCCAAAAAATGTTAATTTTACCTTTGTATTGTTTTAAAATGATCAAATATTGGTTATCAACATTAATTATTTTATTTTTGATTCACACTGATTTGAAATCAGGAAAATGCAAATGTAGAAATTAGAGTAGGCCCTTTGAGCCTATAATATGTGAACAACAATAAGGAAACTCGGTCTGAGCTACTCGTGGACAAAGTGAGGACACTCTCTGTATAAATAATAAGCTACTAACAGTCCTGGTGGCAAATGCTAGTGAGTGCAAATGACAGAGCTGAGATCACATTCATTCATGTTTCTACTGAAATGCAACCATTCTGAAGAGAAGTTTTCAAAATATCTAGGAAGCAATTGTGGAAAATCAAAATGCTTAACATATCACTTATTTTTAATTGATTTTAATGGTACGTTATAAGAAAGCATATCATATTTTATTTTTTATATACAGAAAAAAGTGAAAATTTTCACTATTAAATATTTCGCTAACAATTTTAAATTCCCCACAAGAATTTCCTCCAAAATAAGAAATATTTTTACTCTGGGAAAATGTATTTTAAATATTTTTGATGGAAAATTTGACCGACTAATATAGAATTTACTCAAACGAAACATCTGATTTTACAAAGTGTTTTATGTATATGTATACATAGGTGCAAAATAATAGATACACAGACAAGAAGAAAAAGACGAAAAAGGAATTCAAACCTAGATTTTCTAAAAGACGAAATGGATATTAATGCAGACATTTATTGAAATTTTAGACTAGATAAAGAATTTTTAAGCAGTGAAATAAAATTACTTGCACCAAATCAGGGTTTCTTTTTTAAATTTACTCAATTCAATACACACACAACCAAAAATACACGTGTAAATTAATTACAGACATATGAGGTATCAAGTTATTCAAGTCTAAAATGCCTCAGAAGATTTTCATCATGAAGGATCTTTCCATGTGCATGTATTTACAGTTTTAGTGCCCTGCTTTTACTGTTTTTTCCTTACAGCACTAGATTATTGCCCCTTTTTGTATAGAAACACAGCAATGAAAGAATCACAGAAATCTAAATGAAGAAAAATGTTGTCTTTGTCAACAACCAATAAATATAAATATCAATTGTTCTTCCCTGGTCTATGATCATTACTGGACATCTGATAGGGCATTTGTATGCTAATAGCCAATCATTTCGTCTGTTACATGCCTATCAATTGTCCTGACCGGAATTAGGCTGCCAGCAGGATAAGTGATGATCGGGATCATTTGGGCGCTTTAATTGCGGATAATAAAATCCGAAACCTGATTTCAATTTATAGAGTGGCAAACAGAAATAAGAAATGTGACAATATGTCGTCCCATGTGGTGACTCTCCGAACGGCTTCGTTTGATTAAATGATTGAAACAAATAACCTGTCACCCATGATGCAAATAAATCTTGTTTAGGGGTTTGGAGATTAATATATCTTTAATCATTTTAAAGCTTTAATCATGTTAATATCGCACACCAAGATTGTCAATGTGAGTGGTAATAATGAAGCATATAGAGAAAAATAAAATGAGTAACTACTAATCTTTTAAAAAATAAGTTATTTATGTAAATGTACTTAAGTTTTTTTATCTCTTAATTTAAGTAATTTATAAGTATCTGACAGTAGGATTTACTATTGTCATATATCCTGGGACATTTTCAGAGGCACGTGATGCATTAGAATATATCGAGGCATTTCTTGGGTTAATTATTATAAATTTAAAGGTTGTTTGTATATAATGATATAAAAACATGCAAGCATGGTACTGATAGAATTTTTATCCTTATAAAACTGCATTTATATTTATAATATATAATTTTTATACAAGCAAGCTTGATCGTTGATTTCGTTATTATTATTTAAGATTTAACAAAGAACAATGATAAAAGAATATAATTCTTTTTTATAGAATAGAATTTGATATAATTTTTTATAATGATTTTGGAAGAGTAAGAAAAATATTATTTAAAAAAAAAACATGTATACACGATACAACAGATATTTAAAGTTAGGAGTATGAAGCTATTTACCCCTTTTATATTTGGATTCTACAAAATCAGACGACGTACATGTATTAACTCACTGAAGAAACCGCCTCTAATTAGACCTGCATATGAATGCGATGAACACAGCAGATGGGCCTTAGACAGTTTCAAGAGGATAACAAGAGCATTGGAATAACAGAGGTCCCGAGACACGGGCGATTATGCAGATACAAAATGTTTCTGTCAATCTGGGTTGTTCTATGACAGATGATGACCCATTTGAAAGCAATCGGTTTGAATATCTATAGAAAACTAATTGGAATTCTATTCTTGTTTGAAAAAAAAATAATGTACATGTTATTCTACTGAAACTTGAAAGCTTATAGCTATTTTTTGGTAAAAAGATAATAATTTTTAATTGTTGAGATATTTATATTGACTAAACGGTCTTCTTTTTTTTTTAATGATATACGTGTTGTACTTTAATAATAAACTATAGTATTGTTCTATTGAAATTAGGCTTTAATTTTCGGATTGAAAAATAAAATTTTATTTGTTGAAAAAAGTTGTATAGAACTTCGCATGTATAAAAAAAGATGCCCTCTCGCAACACCATTGATTGAATTAATGTTTTAAACATTATTCCATACAGTTTTAAAATTTCATTTTCATTTGATTATTACATTCTTCTCCAAAAAAAAAAAAATTAATGTACTCAAACATTTTCTTATTATCACCTACCTTTAAAGGTGCTTGAAACCGAGACCATATTTTCATATTTCATTTTATCCACTTCGGTCATTTTTTCTGTCTTTATCGCTGAGGGGGATAGTGGACAGCTCTCTCGTCTTTGATCGGGGGCATGGGGGAGCAGCATTCCGTTCCCCACAGAATTCATCCTGACCGAATGCTTACAATCTCTTCTCAAGCAGGTCTGATTTAGAGGGGAGATCCTTTTCTGATTTGTGATATTGCGAGACTGCGGCAATGTTGTATTTGATATCAAAATACGGTGCTGTAAAGTCGCTTGATCTTTTCTTATCCCGACACTAAGACGAGCAAAGACGCTGAAATAACGTCTAAGTCTGCTGAGATAAATATTAAAACCCAAATAAATTTAATATCCAGAACGAAGTTCATAATTTTATTATCATATAAACAACGACAGTTGCTTCCTTATCGTTAAACAAATCGTCTCTTTTCTTGTTCTCTAAAGGAATCTAATGAGAGGTTTTGTACATTGACCAAAGTTGCAAAGTGACGAAAGGGAAAATTCGTCATATCCTCCGAATTAATTGGAAAATGACAATCAGATTGAGGAGAGTTAATGAGAAAACTTCTATCTCTATAATTTGTTGTAACTTTTGTGATTAATTATACGATAGATGAGCGTATAATTCGTATCACAATAATGGTCTTTTAATGTTGGCATTACGGGGATCAAGATGATTTTCCGCGTAGATGAAGATGTCATAACACTTCTCTAAGTTGCATTATGTTCTCTGGTCCAACTTGAATAAATTGCCAATGATTTCCACAGACGGCCAACTGATTATCATTGAAATGACCATTTAGTGGGGAAAACTGTGTAAACAATTTTCTGATATGATTAATTTCGCGAGTTTTTGTTGTTTTAAATGAGGATTATTTTGAATTCCGTATATCTTTATTAGCCATCGTCTGTAAATATCTCGAGAACGCCAGATTTTAGAGATAAATTGTTCCTTATTCTACAAGCAAGGATTGACAGCTCAATTATGTGGTTTTCATTCAAATCATAAAAAAAATTTCCATTGATAAAAACTTATGATGCAACTACTTACCGAAAATTACTCTTTTGATAAGTAATGCATAAAAACAAGGTCTCGTAGAAATTCAGAAGTAACGTTAGGTGCCCTCTCGCCAAATTACATGCGGTTAGGACGTCCCGTACTGTTAATCCGTCGTTTTAATCTTTTGAAGTTTAATAATTCAAGAGGGACATTTCTGATTTGGGCACCAGCATCCCGTGGGTTGTTAATATCATGTCCGGAGAGATGATTCTTTGTACTTTTTAAGTGGTTATTCATTTACATGGGACCTGGCTATTTCAGTTTGCTTCAGATATCAAATAGTTTCTTAATTGTTATCTGCAATAAAACCATACGCCTCTTATGAAGAAAAAACTATTTCACTTCTTTAATTCTCATTCCTTAATTTATTTTCAATAACAAATTTCAAGTACTCTTGCGTAAAAATAATTCAAAATAAAATATAACATCTTTAATGTACCCAGGGTTCGGTCAAATGTTAAAATTAAATTATTTAAAGAATCTTGCAACAAGCTTACCAAACAGTTTCATACGTTTTTCGGATTACAAATTCATTTGAAGATGGATTTGTAGTTAATTTTTTCATACAATTTGTTTGTAGTATACATAATAAGTTTTATAATGAAAGATGTACAACTTTGGAGATCAAAAATAAACGTTCAAGAAACTGTTGAAGAAAGATACTTTTCTAAATTTTTGCTCAGTATGTCGCTAATGTTAACATGCGCGTTTACCCCATGAGTATAATCTAGGCAAGATTGAAATATTCGATTACGTGAATGAAAATATGGTCTCCTATAGCACTCTTGCTAACTATTTAATTATTATTTCATTTATTCTTGTGAATTTAATTGCACCTATTTGTAATGAACAGAGGATAATATGCCGTGTACGTTACGCATCTTTGATAAATTGGTCTGAAACAGCAGTTTAGTTATTGAAGTCTAAATTTTAAGGGGGTTCTGAACATAGAAAATTAATGCTCGTTTATTGCTGGACAGCTGCAAGTTTCCAAACATTTTGACAATTACATAAAGCGGGTGTCGACCTTAAGTCAATTGTGCATTACCATAAGTCACGGGTTATAACAACATTAAAGACGATAGATGGTTTACATTAAATTGTTGTCAAATACAGATTGACTAATCCTAAAATTGCTCACGAGCAGCGACTTCCTTCAAAAACAACATATTTCCTGTCATTTAACGTATTTCTCTTATTGATAATTACGTCATGATTTTTTTTTCATATTCCACTTAAACCATAATTGGATTTCAATGCCTGAAGGTGCATTTTAATGGGTATAAATCTGTTAAATCTTCTCTTTAAAACAAACGACAGTAAAATTCTCACTGAAAAACAGTCTTTTAAATCTCTTTTATTCTTGATTTTTATCAATACACATTTAAACAAAAAGAAAAAGAAATCATCGAAACGCACCAACACCTCATTTGCCTTTGTGAATTAAAATCCTTTCTGTGTAAGTTTTGAACTTAAATAAATAACCACAAATAATATTTCCCTGTATATAGTTAGCGACGTCCTGTAAATTTTTCGCAATGGCGTCTTCTCTCTTCAGCGATTCTAGAAGAGACTCGCTGTTGTTATGCCCCTTGTGTGACGAGGGTCTCAAAAACCCTAGTACGCTACCTTGCTCTCACATTTTCTGTGAATCCTGCATTAAATCTTACGTCACCGGATTTTCTCAAAACGGGAAACTTCCAAACATCGAGGTACCGTGTCCAGTCTGTAGGGAAGCCATTCCACTCATCGATGATATCCTTTCTCCAACACCTCTCTCTCAAAGGTCCAAGCAGTATTCGTCGTCTTACAACGACCTTTTAAACTCATCTCAGACTCAAACGATTGCGAAATTAAGCCCGCGATCATCTACCGGCTTGCCTGCTTCCCAAAGTGCTCGCAGTATTGTACACCAACCAAAACTGCAGATTTCCGAACGACCATTCTCTTCTTTTCTGGACAAAACTTTTCAGGTGAGATTTTGTGAACCATGTCAAGGTAAAGGGGAGTCGCTCAAGGCCGCGTCTCACTGGTGTGTCAACTGCCAGGAAGGATTGTGTGCATTCTGCATCGATCAGCATAAAAGCATGAAACTTCTGAAAGATCATGAGATTGTTGACATATTTTCATTAAAACCTGAACATGTATTCGATGAAGAAAGCACAACCACGTGTTCCTTCCATTCTGAGAAAGAATTGGATTTGTTTTGCGTAGATCACGCATGCCTGGTGTGCGTGACTTGCGTTGCATTAGATCATCGAAAATGTAGAAACGTAAAGCATGTAGACGAAGTGGAAGTAGAAAAGGACCTTGGAATAAATCTCAATAATTTGCTCGATGAAGTAGAAGAATGTGCTCAGTACGCAGACTCTGTCATACAGTTTAAAGGTGAAAATAAGAAGAAACTGATGAAAGAGAAAAGGCAAGCTACAGAAAAGGTAGCAGCAAAAGTAAAAGAATTTAAGATGGCTTTGGACACCTTGGAAACCAAAGCAGTGCAGCAAATAGAAAAAGTCCATCAAGGAGAAATGGATCTGCTGGATGAACAAATTGCACGTTACAGAAAAATGATGAACAGTTTGATTGACAGAAAAGAGAAACTTGATTCAAGTATCAAGAGAAACATCAAAGGTCACATACTTTTTCATGCCCCTGCTGCTGCTGAATTGAAGACGTGCACGGAAAGAGAATTTGTGTCTGATAAAAACGCTAACAAACAGAGATCTTACAATTACACTTTTTCTCCTGATTTTGAGGAAAAAGCGTTGGCGGGCAAAGTAGTCGGTCATCTTACCGCGCATGACAACAAGATAAAAGTGGCAGACCCTCCGAAGCATAAGTCCTTGTCTGATAGTGCTGTTGAGAAGCTGTCTCAGTTTAGTGGAAGTATCTCATCTGATCAAAAGGTTTGTAATTTTACTGGAGCAGTCTACATGGAGAACGGAAACATCGTTCTTGCTGACAACGAAAATGGAAGCCTTAAACTCTTCAGCCAGGATGGAAAATTCAAGCATAGTCTTAGCTGTGGAGACGTTAAGTTCGATGCTCCATGGGACATGACCAGCATTGACGGAGATCACATTGCTGTAACCTTTCCACACCGGAAGAAGGTGAGAATTTACCGAGTCCGGGAAAGTATTGCTCCCGTCAGATACTTTGAAACTTACGGGGCCTGTAGAGGAATCGCCTTCCATAAGGACGGATTCATCGTTACTTTCTCTGAAATGGGCAAATTCAAAGCGGCCATAAAATTCATCGACAAGCGAGGAAAAATCTCGAAGATTCTTCACGGAGATAAAACCGGAATCAACAAGTTGAAAGGACCGTATTACATTTCATCACGTCCGGACGAAAAGGGACGATTCTTCGTAACAGATATCCGACAACACATGCTACTGGTTGTCAACCCTGATCAAACCATGGAACTGGTCCTCCAAGACGAAGTGAACCTAAAAGGCGCCGCTGGGGTGGAAGTGGATATTGATGGCAATGTGTACATCTGCAGCAATGGAGCCAGTCTGGTTGTTCGTCTCGTGGAGAAATTAACCAAACAGCAGACCATTATAGAGAAAGTGAAATACCCTGTTAAACTGTGCTTCAATCCACGACTGAGAAACATCTTCTTCATTACAAATCAATCTATCGATGCCTGTGACAATGTGTTGATATATAATCAATGCTAGAGAATATACCTTGCGAGATCTTAAATGACTTATGTCTAGATCCCTTAATTAGTCATTGCAATCTTGCTTTCAAAATTATTTGACAAAGATGTAAATATATACTAGTATATATTATACATGTATAGTGTACATGTCATTTTTGTATGGTGTATGGATTTTTGGCAATTTTATGAGTCGTTAAACGAGGCTGGGGTGTGGCAGCCATTTTCAGACTATTTTGATCTCCTTGAAAAGAAGAGCGCCATATAAAGATATACAAAAATGATAAAATTTTAAAACTAAAATGTATGAATTTTTTCTTTGCCAAATGATAGTTGACAGTTTAAGATACCATATCTAAAAAAAATAAGTTAAATCGGGTGGTTAATTCATGGTTAATTTGTTGAAACCCCCCCCCCCCCCGCCTCCTTAATAATCATAGGTCAAGAATATTTCATTTATAGAAATAAAGAGGGTTTTTGAATTTTCATTATCTAAAAGGGTGTTTTATTATGTTGAATTCCAGCACAGTATTTTAGTTCTTTGTCCTCCAGTATCCTGCCCAGTTTAGCTCACATGAGCTTTTCTAATTACATTAAGTCGGTGTCTCTCAGTTTGTCTGTCTGTCCGACGATCCGTCCGTAAACTTTTCACATTTGACTTCTCAAGAACCACGTTGCAATATGTCAATTTCAACCAATCTTGCCTAAAAAATTTCTAATTTGTTCAATTGAAGAATCACTCCTTTTAGTGAATAAATGATATTTTAAAACCTTCTACGGAAAAATATGAAACTTATCTAAAAGCATTCTCTGGTAGTATAGATTTAAATTTGTTTAAATCATGACAACTTGGAATAGTGTGGTAGTGAAAATGTTCTGTCACTTTTTTACAGAGAAAATCTTCTCAAGAATAGCAAAATCTTGATTGGTTAGCATCCGCAGGTGGTGTAGAACCAAGATTGGTGAAATCATGACTCCAGGGGGTAGGATAAGGCAACAATTGACAATCAAATGAAAAATCTTCTTTCAAAAACAGCAAAGCCATGATTATTTATATAAGTTAGCATCCTCCGGTAGTGTAGAGTCGAGTGTGTCCATATCATGGCCCCCGAGGTAAGGTTAGACCACAATGTGAAATCAAAGTTTTTTTCCACTTTAAAAAGCATACAGAGAAAACCAAAAGACTTCTTTAATCAGTGATATAGGGATGAAATCAAGGCTAACAGAAATGTTTTTTTCTTTTCAATGATCTTGAATGATAAAAAAAAATCTTGAATATATTCCATACATTTTGCTACAAAATGGTTATTTGAACTAAGAGGGATAACTCCATTTTCAAATCCCGTAAAATACAAATTGAACCAAGATATATTTTAGTTACAAATAAATCTGATAAATTTTTTATCAATAAATTTATTTCATTTCTAATCGGAGAGATTAAACTTTTTGTTTTCTCCAAGTTAATGGATGCATTGTTAGAAAAGCTTCAGTGGGTCCGTGACCCATTTTAAAATACTTAACCATATTCCTTGCTCAATATCCTTTGATCATAAAATAAAGAACAAGATCAGAGAAAGTATGTAAATTTTAATGCTGCTTATGATATAACCATGCAAACAAGAATTTTTAATTTTTGCAATTTTGAAAAAAAGTCATTACTTTCTTGAGCAAAGGGGTATTCAGTTATTGCTGCAATTAAGAAGACACATCTATCCCCTCAGGTAAAACAAAATAAAAATGAACAAGTACAAATGCAACCGTAATAAATAATAGTGAAAAAACAAAATATTAAAAAAAAAACAAACGTGTGTATATGAATATTTGTGAAGAATACAGCAAGATCACATAAATTCCCTGTGAAAATGTAAAAACCAAAGAAAACTTTTTTACATCATAATATCAGTCGTAAGCGTATTAAAGATTTGTCATTTGAACATGATTGGTATTTTTCTCTTGTTCTTTTTCTGACTTTTACCAAAATAAATATGTGAAATTGTTGTATGTCAATGACCATTCCTCTACATTAAAAAAGTAAAGATGACGAACATTGATTTCAAAATTACAAAAATGTATAAACAATACAATTCTGTGAAGGGGGCATAAAACACAAACTCCTGGAAATACTTTTTAACCCTTCTTAAAAACTGTCATCAGAATAAAAATATTTATCAAATTGCATATGCAACAATATACACTGTAATAGTGTTGTGTTTTCACTGACTACTAAAAGGCATTGCACAATATAATTATACTAATATTTTTAAAGTTTATACTGGCTTTTACTGTGTGAAAAAAGATGGGTAATGGAGAAACTGACAAGATCCAAAATAAAACCCATATTGTTCATAGAAGATTAACGTGTGTAAAAGTGGTTATCCTAAAGAAGAAATGTACATTCAGAGACCAAAAATGGTAACTGTCGTCATATTAGCATGCATCAACAAGTAGATAAGACATCCCATCATGTCATATTCAGGTCATAAATATGAACTTATACATGTTTATAACTTATTATATGCGTTGCACAATTACAAATTGTTATAAAATCTAAATCTCAAAAAAAAAAAAAATTGCAAATAGCATCTTTGTTAAAATTGTCATTCGTTGTTAATCGAGTAAAAATCATTTCTGACGTAAAAATGATAGATGGTATACATGTACGGTATTTAAATCCAGTTTAGTTTTACAGAGTTTACCATTCAAGATTCATGTCCGCCTTACTCCATTTGTATCTGCCGCCTCTTTTGAGAAACATTCTTTCGTCAAAACCGCTGAACTTAAGAGCGTTTCTTACTCCAACATCGAGAATAGAGCGAGAGGGATCTTTCCTACCTCGTGTGCAGTCCAAAAATCTCATCTAAAATAAACATGCTTGTGATACTATATAACGTACTTAGATTCACTTATAAATCGTTTTGTTAATTGAAATACGCCCATAAAATAACTCACGTATTCATCAAGGATGAGATAGCTATCTTTCATCTGCAAAAATAAAGTTAAAGGTAATCACCATTATAAATGAGCATTATAAATGCTTTTCGCTTTAATCCATCAACTCATTTATCATAATTTGGCATGAATTCAAGTAAAAAAAATTCAAATACATGTAGTTTAATTAAGGAATAATGTACGTAATACATGTATATTAAGAGATAGTACCTGTTCGTTTGATTCTGGTACTAAAGAAGAGATATTTTTGTGTCGTTCACAAAAGGCTTGAAATTCTTGTGACGTCACGACCAGAGCTTGTGCGTTTCTAATAGCATTTTCACCGACATTTTCTCCACCGATCAACAGACACTGAAATACCTGAAAAAGGTGTACAAAATTTTCTTTTTATATAAATCTCAAACAGGCAGATATAATGTTAACGGCAAGAAACAGCCCAAGGACTGTGAGAAGGATCGATGATGCAGCTAACATTCGAGGAAAGGCTGAAGGCAGAAGTCAGTCTGCAAAAATGCAAAAAAGAAATCCGAGAACCGAAGGTATACACAAAGCTAGAAGTCGATTTGGTTGTGTGACAACCAAAACACAGCGCACAGAACCAACTTATAAGACACAGGAGGATCCTAGCTAAGACACAGCCCACAGAGCAAGGAACCTCTTAGTCTTAGTCTTCAAAAGACAGCGACTTGATGGAGGAACTTGGCCTTCGAGCTCACGAGCTAGCCAGGACATGCAGACATTAAGGAACGTTAAGGAATATAGGCTTCGATCAAGATGTCAGGACCTTCTCGGGTCAAAAAGTGAATGTAGGGAGGAAGATAAAGATATTTATCAATATAGTTTATAAAGAAGAACAAGAAGAGAGGGTGCATGTAGCGTTGAAATGACTCAACATTGTCTATCATTGCAATGTCGAAAATGTGAACGATACAGGCAAGAAAACAGAAGGCAACGGTGTCTACTCGATATCGTCCTATATTGAAATGTCGACGATGTGAACGATGCAAACAAGAAAACAGAAGGCAATATTGAAATGTTGTCGTCTTGATATCATCTAACATCGGATCTACAACTCATACGCATACCAGTTTCCTCTGTAGTGGTGGAATTGAAAGTAACAAAATGCCGCTTAGTAATGACGTTACGAGACTCAGCAGACGACAATATCCCAGACAAGAACAGTAAGAGAGTGATCATCAAAAACATAAGTGGACCAGGCAGAGAGTATGTCATACTTCTGACACATCATGGGAAACACAATTTAAGCACTGGGCGAGAGAGCGTGGGAATGTCACATTTCCAGCAGTGATAAAAAGTATCACTAGGTCTAGCGGAGAGATGCAATATGGTTTAGGCTAAAGTACGGCCACTAAGAATAGCAACAGAGAGCAAGATCAAAAGAACTTGGAAAACAGGAGGCCAGGGGCCTGGATAAAATGGGACTCAACGAAGCGGGAATTAACATGATCAGAACTGTGGAAAAAGGACCAGCTTAGAATCTTGTTCCAGCTGATGTCAGTGTGTGAAGTGTGTGACACACTCCTATCTCATGCAAACTTACAACAGTGGGGACTAAGCGAAGGCCCAAGCTACAAGATATGTATTAAGAAGGGGATCATGGTGCATATTCTATCATGATGCCAAGTAGCGTTGATTCAGGAGAGACACGAAGTCCTGCGAGAGCTTGCTGTTCTGGAGGTGATATGGATAAAGAAACGAGCATAAGATACGAAACAAAAACAGATGGTTTGTTAGACAGGGTGAAGCAATGGCTGGCACAAGAGCAACAAGGCAGACATCAGTGCTGATTAGAGGGCTTGACTGGGAGCTCAGAGTGGATCTACACAGGAAATCACTTTTCCTTTACATCATGGACATCAACCTTCGACCAAACGTAGTATTAGTGCAAAAGTAGTCTAAGACGTTGGTCGCAATATAACTGACTTTGCAATGAGAAGATTGATTGATTGATTGTATATTGTTTAACGTCCCTCTCGAGAATTTTTCACTCATATGGAGACGTCACCGTATGCCGGTGAAGGGCTTCAAATTTAGACCTATACTCGGCACTCAGGGCCATTGAGCAGTGAGGATGCTTTATCGTGCCAGCGCCAACCGTGACACGTGACCTACGTTTTTAAGGTCATATCCGAAAGACTCGTGACTTTCACTTTTGAACGAGAATCGAACCCGGGCCTCCCGATCACGAAACGAACGCTCTACCACTAGGCTACCATGAACGGTGCAATGAGAAGAAAATTGTGTGGAGACAGAACCTTAAATATGCAGCCCTCATGGCAGACTGCAAAAATAGAGGATGGGGCGTTTTGCTTTTTTCCAATAAAGGTCAATTGCAGAGTGTTCACAGTAGAAGGGGGTGCTCGCACGATTAAGAATACCATGAAGAGCACGCAAGACAGCAATAAGACGACTGGGAGAAGCAGTAGAGAGGTTATCCTGGATAAGGCACCACCGAGAAGATATTCTAGAATTCAGGATCCATCGAGTAGTATAGTGAATTGGTCAGTACTGATGGCCCACCAACTGAAGGATTGATTGATTGATTGATTGTATATTGTTTAACGTCCCTCTCGAGAATTTTTCACTCATATGGAGACGTCACCTTGTGCAGGTGAAGGGCTTCAAATTTTGACCTTTACTCGGCACTCAGGACCATTGAGCAGTGAGGGATCTTTATCGTGCCAACGAAGGACTCGCAACTTTCACTTCAAAGTGCCGAGCGCATGGCGAAGGAACAGTTGCTACCCATTTTATCGACTGGGTCAGTCGCGGCCGAGATATGAACTCACGATCTCCCGATCACGGAGTGAGCACTCTACCGACTGAGCTACCGTGAACGGTCCAACTGAAGGATGTAATGGTTAGGGTAGAAACATTCGGTGAATTTAATGTTGGGGACCATCTAATCGAATCTAATCGAACCGACAGACGAGCACTAGGGACAGAATCGACAGATAGCTTCATGTATAGGCATGCTTAAAAGTATGAAGTCACTAATTTTCAGGGGGTGGGTAATTTTTGTTGTTTTCGAGGTATGTAGAGACCCACAATATTATGACCATCACGAAGTGTAGAGTTTCATAATATGCATTACTGCTAAAAAAAATTCCAACCACGAAATCAAATCCCCACAACCAATATTTTTTCCTCCAACCTTGAAAATTTGACCCGAAGAAAATAATTATGTGATTTTACAGTAGTAGAAATCTATCTTCTGTAAGTACATACTATTGTAAATGTACTATATTAGCATTCATCTATTTTTCAAATTCTTTGTCATACATTACAATTTCTAAAGGCATGGAGAGCATGTTTTACAAGAGATTCAATAATCGTTAGAGAACTTACCTTCCAGCGACAGGGTGAAAGTTCAGCAATATATGCATTCATGTCTTCATCTTTGTTGTGAACATTGACCACGGTATTAATCTTGAAGGCAACCTTTGAAAAGTGTCATAAGGCATATAATATTGATTTAAAAATTTCATCATGAAATCATCATAAATGCTATTCGAATAAATGTTCTTTTTCAAGTCGCACCTTGTATTTTATGCACCAGTCTCGCACTCGATACAAACTTTCCAGATGGTCTTTTTTGCTCGAGTTCTGGCACCGACCAATGTTCCTGTTTGTTTCCGGGTCAAAACTATCGCACGAAATAGCTAAAATATCCAGGTATTCCCCTGAAACAGAGAAATCTGACATGTATCAATTCACTTATTTAAACGTTTTTTTTTTTTAATTTTGTGTTGTTTTCAAATTATACAATGTTTTGTAAAATATTAGGAAAATACGTAATACGAACTTGTTTCCGATCATTTTAATTTACTAAATAAAAAACGACAACTTTACATAAAAGGCTGTACTCAACTCACCATATTTTTCAAACCATTTCTCTGTTATCAGACTCCCATTGCTTACAATGGAAACACTTGGTAACTTTAGTTCCTCCTTACAGAATCTCACCAGCTCTCCCAGGTATGAGCCACGCTTTACAATGAAGGGTTCCCCACCGGCAAAATTCACTTTTTCCATACCTATAATTTTAAAACGTATATCTAATTTTGATCTTGATATAAGTGTTTTGCCATAATTGAGAGTGAGACAGAAATTTTTTAATCTTGTTGATTATAATTGATAATTAAAAAAAACCGCTGTGTCAGAAAAGCTGAAACTTACGTGGTAGCTTTCTTGGTTAGTGTAGATTCTAAATGCTTAAAATCGTGACCCCTGGGGGTCACAATAGGGAATCCAAGTATATATTGAAATATAGACATGTAGGAAAAAACTTTAAAAGCCTTCTTCTCAAGAACCACTGGGCCAGAAAAGCTGAAACTTACGTGGAAGCATCCTTGGTTAGTGTAAATTCTAAATTATTGAAAATCACCCCCTGAACCCCCTACCAGGGCAGCCCCAGATCCCTCGCCGCACTCAGGATAATTTGTGCCTCTACTTCATCAAAGTTCTAGCTACGCCCCTGTACCCAGAGAAACAATAATTACAGACCCTAAAACGTGCAACTACACCACTTGCACGGTACAGTTCGTTTCCTTTTGTGAACGGTACGGTTTGCTTTGTGAACGGCACGATTCGTTTTGTGCATGGTTCGTTTCGTTTTGTGAACTCTACTCTTTGGTGAAAAGTATGCAAATTATTTGGGTGGAGCCTTTACGCAGTAGCATTTATAATTGGCTACTTGATAAAGTCTTTTCTTTCTTTCTGTCTTAATTCATTTATAATAATCTCCTTTTTTAATAAATGAAGAAACGGTTCTCGTAAGGATTTTATACAATTTTTTTACTTTTAACCCCTTTTCTTATTGACCTTTACATGTAACCCTTTTTCTAACTGACCTTCACATGTGACCCCTTTTCTTATTGACCTTAAGTTTTTTTTTTAATGTATGAATTATAGTTTCTTTCTTTTTTTCATCAATACTCTTATTCTTATCACACTTATGCTCCAAATTCACCAGTTCAACCGAACATAAACATGATAAATATTTTATAAAATAAAACTCAAAACACTTTATATAGGACTCGCATGCGCGAGTGCAACAGACTTTTATAAAGAAGACTTTTGAAGATTTTTCCTTTATAAAGCTATTTAAACCTTTTACCGTCCATTGTGACCCCACCCTACCCCTGGGGTCGTGATTTGAACAAACTAGAATCTACGTATACACCACCTGAGGATGCTTCAATATAAATATGATTAATCATGGCCTCGCTGTTTTTTCCAATATAATCCTATGTAAAACTTTTAGAACCATTTCCAGGTAAGTTTGGACTTTCAGTAAGGCGTGACATTCTCGGCGCTACGTATTTAGCGTCTGTCAAATGGCGAATAGATTCTCATTGGTTAAGAAATTAATGATATCAGGTACTTGAAATTGTTGTTGACAACGATGAGTCGACTTAGCCTCTTTGCTGGACGATACAATATTATTGGTTATTCGATACACTAACTGGCATTAGACCGAATTTCTATCCCATGTATATTTCAACAGTGAATGAAGGCTATGTAAATTTCAGAAGCTAATTATATAACGTCGAGAATGGAATTGGTTCTACCGTCCATTCAGCCATTGTTGTCCCACCCTACCCCCGGGGGTCATGATTTGAACAAATTTGAATCTACACTACCTGACAATGATTCAACATGAGTTTCAACTTTCCTGGCCTCTTGGTTCTTGAGAAGAAGATTTTTCAATGAAGCCATTAATTTTTTGCTATTTGGTAATTATCTCCCCTTGGAGGAGGGCTTGGCAATTCATTTGAACAAACTTGACATCCAAGGATACTTTGTGGCAAGTTTGGTTGAAATTGGCCCAGTGTTTCTTGTGAAGAAGATGAAAATGTGAAAAGTTTAGGACAACAACAACGACGGCAGACAACGGACAAACGAACAAAAAAGCTTCTTGAGCCTTCGGCTCAGGTGAGCTAAAAAACGGTACAGTTCGTTTTGTGAACGGTACTTTTCGTTTTGTGCACATTACGGTTCGTTTTTTAGGTCGCCTGAGTCACTCAGGTGACCTATTGCGATCCGTTTTCTTCCGTGTGTTAACATTTGAACATTTTCCGCTTCTTCTCTTAAACCACTAAACCAATTTCAGCCAAATTTGGTATACAGCATCTATGGGTGAAGGGAAACAAAAATTGTCAATTTTATGGTCCCCGCCCCTCTGGGGCCTGAGGGGTGGGGCCAAAACGACTGAAATTAATGAAATCTTTTAAAATCTTCTTCTTTACTCCTGGACATCAAGCAGTCGAACTGTTGGCATGATTTTAATAAGCATTGAGCCTTCTATCTAAATTGTGAAATTCATGGCCCCAGGGTCAGGGGTTATATAGGTTATATAGTGAAAATGCATGATTTGTTTGAAAATATTCTTCTCTGCCCCTGAGTATTAAGTAAACCAACTAAGTACATAGTTATGATGAGCAAGAGTGCCTCTTCCAAAATTGTGAATTTTTTGGCCCCAGGGTCAGGGGTTATGGTGTTAGGGTGGGGCTCTATTGATTATATAATGAAAATGCATTAATTCTCTGAAAAACTAACCAAGCACATATTTATGATGAGCAAGAGTGCCTCTTCCAAAATTGTGAATTTTATGACCCCAGGGTCAGGGGATCTGGTGTTAGGGCGGGGCTCTATTGGTTATATACTGAAAATGCATTTATTCTTTGAAAATCTTCTCTGCTTCTGGGTATTAAATAAATTAACTAAGTATATAGTTATGATTAGCAAGAGTGCCTCTTCGAAAATTGTGAATTTTGTAACCCCAGGGTCAGGGGATCTGGTGTTAGGGCGGGGCCCTATTGGTTATATAGTGAAAATGCATTAATTCTTTGAAAATCTTCTTCTCTGCTCCTTGGTATCAAATAAACTATGTAAGTACATAGTTATGTTGAGCAAGAGAGCCTCTTCCAAAATTGTGAATTTTATGGCCCCAGGGTCAGGGGTTCTGGTGTTAGGGCGGGGCTCTATTGATCATATAGTGAAAATGCATGATTTCTTTCAAAATCTTCTTCTCTGCTCCTGGGTATTAAGTAAACTAACTAAGAACATACATGTAGTTATGATGAGCAAGAAAGCCTCTTCCAAAATTGTGAATTTTATGGCCACAGGGTCAGGGGATCTGGTGTTAGGGCGGGGCTCTATTGATTTTATAGTGAAAATACATTAATTCTTTGAAAATCTTTTCCTTTGCTCCTGGTTTTTATGCCAATGATAAGTATATATATTTATGATGAAGAAATGTGCATCTTGCAAAATGGTTATTTTTATGCCCCCCCCCCCTCCTCTGGATCCGAAGGGGGGGGGGGGGGGGGTTACACAGTCTGAAAATAAATCAATGCTTTGAAATCAGCTCTTTGGTATTAAACAACCATTTTATGATAGCAAAATTTTGAAATATGTGGCCCCAGGGTTAGTGGTTTCTTTGGGATGAGGTGCACAACTGGTTATAAAGTGGAAGTGCATTTTCTCTTTGTTGCTCTGATCTACCTCTGGGTATTAAGTAAATAGAGTAAGCATGCTAAGTCTATAATTAGGATAAGCAATGGTGCCTCTTTCAAAATTGTGAATTGTGAATTTAATGGCCTCTGGTTTAACAAAATTACCAAATTAAATTGTTTGAAAGTTGTTACACAATACTTAGGTGACCTATAAGGCCCGTGGGCCTCTTGTTGAAAGGTACGTTTTGTTTGGTTCATTTTTTGAACTGTGCGGTACGCTTGCACGGGACGGTTCGTTTCGTTTCTGAGGTGTAGTGGAACCTTTTAGGGTCTGTAAAACAATTATAAATATAAGGCATTGTCAATAAATGAAATATGTTTACCATTTTCTTTCAGCAATGTTAATCCCTTCTTCGCTTCCTCTGTTGGTAACACATACGAAGTTTTGGCTGTGTGAAAGCAAAATCCACATTTATAGTTACACTGTCGTGTTAGATGATAATTCACACTTGTTGGATTTAATTCTTTGCAGCCTCCTCTGTCCTGAGATGTGTCAAGTGAACTTGAACAACTTCCCCCCTTTCTAACTCCTCTTTTTCGTTTTATGACTAGGAGTAATAAGAGAAAAATTATAGTAAATGTAGAGATTGCGGTAAAAGAAAGAGATGTTTCTTCCATATTTATGTTTATATATGAACAATCTGAATCTAGGCTTTTTTTTCAAAAAATAAGTCGGGTTTACTATTTTTACTTTCGAAATAGATTCCTTGTAATCAGAGGCCTGAATCTATAAATATCTATGTTGTATTATACCAGAGACATATTATACGTCTCTGATTATACTGTGCTATATATATTTAGGTCATACAGTTAATTTGTACTGACTATATATATAACTGACTTTAGTTAATTTAAGGTATTTTGAAGTTAATTCAGCATGTAGTTGCGGGAGGGGGCGGGGTAGGGAAATTCTTATCTTGTGTTTATTACATTTCTCTTTATTTGTACACATTACTTATTTGAATCAAGAGCAAAATATACATAGTTAACTTCAAGGTTTATAGACCATCTTTATTGATTTTCTTCAGTACATGAATTTACTAGTTTCCTTCCAGCATCCCGAAAGAGACAAAATAAAGTCCAGTCTAGTGTATGCATGGTATGTAGAAAAGGAATCATCTACTACATTTCGCATCATTCAACGTATCTTGTTTATTTAATTGAAAAAAATTAACAAATCATAGCCCCTTCCTGGCCGATTCCATACACCAAGACTGCGACCTCGAGTTTTACAAAGTTTCTCTGATGTTGGCACAACATTTACATCGGGATCGATGTTCAACGGAGGTGTGTCACTCAAGGTCAAGGATACTCTTTCGAAACAAACAAATAATCATGTCGATGAAAACGACCTCCCCGTTGTTTAAGTTAATTTTCAACACAGGTGCTCGGTATACAGCTTGCAGGACTCAAGGAACTGTTGCACGTATCCTTTGTTTGATCATATCTGATTTATAAAGTTCATTTTCGTCATTGACTCATTTTCTACATAACTGTCAATATTTGTAAAATACGGGATTTCTCTAGATCTGCTAAAAACATTAAAGGAAAATAATTAAAATCATGATAGTTTTTAAGCTATTGTTTCTTTTCATCATTGTAATACAGTATACGCTTACTTAGAATCATGCATTGCATTGTGTAAAGACACAGAGAGAAAGTCATTCGATAACCTTTGCATTTGTTGCATAACACAGATTAAAAGACTGAAAAGTTTTATTATAACATTCTTTTTGGTCAGTTTTTGTGTATGTGTTAGGATTTTTATTAGTAATAAAATTAATATCTCAAAGCTCATTACCAACATAGATCAATTGTATTTAAATTATTCAACTAGACATCTGAAACATCAAAAACCACGGATATTTAAATTCAAAGTGATATAGAAGTTCCAATCACTTATATTTTGAGTATTTTATCCTCAGTATCTCAAATATCTGGATTTTCTGTTCCATCAAATTTGAGATGGAGGAGGTTTGACTGTGTATTGCAACAATAATGAAAATGGGATATATTTTATCTCTGGTGAGAGGATGTTATTAGACAGTAGACACAGTTCTTAAACTTTAACATTATGTTGCTATAATCTAATTAAGAGTTTTAAAAGAAATTTTGTTTGAAATGATAATTAGATCAGATCTAATAAAAAAAAATTCTTTCTTTCCTTTTAATTTTTGTTATCTTGATGTTATGCGTATCAATAAAGTTTCTGATTCAACTATTAAAAAAAATTCATCTGATTTCCTTGATGAAAAAAAGATGCACAAAAGAGCGAGAAATCTGCTGCAAAATCAACAGGTATGATAAGACTTTTTTATCTTCATGATCTTTAGCTCATCTAAACTGAAACTTAAGTGAATTTTTCTGATAGAAAGGATGAGGTGACTTGCGGCCCCTCGTATACTGACAAAAAATTAAATGTCAAAATTTTATTCAAATTTTTGTATGTAACTAATCACTGATATGTGTACTTTTATAGAATACTATTTTTAACAAAAATGGCAACGTGATTTGAAAGATATAAATCTTTTATTGGGGGTAGGGGTATTATGTTTACATTCAATTCCCATTGCATTTTAACCCCGCCCCCCTCTTTGAAGCCCTTAAAATATACGAGCGCAGATAGGTACAATTTTTTCCTTTGGCTGGTCACTGTATTTTATTGAAATCTACCTATATGTGAAAGGAGAAAATTGTACCTAACTGCGCTCACATGCTATTTTTTAAAAAATTGTAAAATCTACTTGGCCTTACCCATTATAAACAGATCGACGGAACAAGATTTTCTGACGCGGGAATGAATTCATATGTTAATCGAAGCACAGGCGATACTTTCTAACTGACCAATCAGCTAAATGAAATTCGTTACGAGTGAGTAACACAAAAATACTACCGTATGGAAACATGCTCGGAATTTTACTGCTTTCCGATATTTTTTAATGCATTTGAGTCACAGATTAGACACAGATCTACATTATGTACCATTTCCGAGACCATTGTAAAATTTATATACAGTTACAAACAATTGATAGAATATACATGATATACATTCAAGTTTTGTAGCGTGTTTGGTGAGCAATTCGCTAGGTCTACAGGTATTCCCGAGTATCGGTGAATACAAGTTTCATATGCATTTCTTGTCCTAAAAACCGTAAATGCAGAAAATCCATGCGTATTATTAAGTTTAAACAGCATTGGCTGACCATTATAAATGTTTGAAATGTAGAAAAGGACAACAGGTAAATTTACCTAAACCACGTGTCTGCGAAAAAATGTACACGTAGTAAACCAGCATGTTTTGTTGTTCTGTCATCGGATTGGACAATGACTAAGTGCGAAATAATAACACTAGCCATATAAGGTCTTCTCGGACAAGCATATCCCTGTATTGTACTAAGACCCGCCCATTCTCTTGCCATAATAGAGAATGTTCTCACAAACCTGGCCGAATTTAGCTGTGATAGGGTCTAAAAAATCATAGATAATGCAGTATTCCTTATAATAAAAAAGTGTCTGAACTATTGAAACTGTTCAAAAGGCGTCGTATTTATTCACTCATTTTTGAAAACTAACAACATCGTTGTAGATTAAATATAATTCGTCGTGGAAAAAGGGGCCCCAGATAGCAGTTATGTCACATCATCCTTTGTCCATTGTCTGATGTAGTTGTTTATATTGTAAATTTTTCAAGAGTTCATATTTCTCTCTATGCATTATATTAGGGCTGGGACAATACAACTTTTTCTATATCGATATGTATCACGATATTTGAGCCACGATACAATATGTATCACGATATGTTTAATTGATTATAAAATCTTTTTTTGCATTGAAATAAAAAAATTATTTCTTTTCAAATAAGAATAGTTTATTCAAAATAGTTGTTTATAAATATGTTGTAAAACAAAAATATTTTACTCAAGTGGTGTTCGTTATTATTTATTTCATATCTATATTTATATTTAGCTTCTTCATTTTATATATTAAACCCCAAATGTTAAATAAACAAAGAAAAATAGAAGTCAGATTTTTTTTGTGATATTTCGAAATTTCTTCATATGTATCGATATGAGTATCCTCCTCACAGATATATCGATATATAGTCCCAGCCCTACATTATATAATACAAAAAGATTTCATAAAATTTGCATTTCTAATGTCTTTGTCCAAGATAAAATTACAAATAGTTAATGTGCTTTATTTCTGCATCAATGTACTGTTCATCAATAGGCGTGGTTCTAAAAAAAAATCACGTGTGGGGTGGGACGTGAAGAGATAGAGACAGAAGCAGGGCTTGTAGCATGTGGATTATAGCGTCCAATCAAGAGCATGTAAATATAAGGAATAACTGTCAGATTTTTTTGATTTCATGACAATGATCAATCGATTGGCTTGCATGATAATTTTATGCATAATGCGGCGTTCATGAAAATTATCACACAAGCCACTCAATTGATCACATCATGAAATCAAAAAATTAGACAATCATTCCTTAAACCAATTCAAAATGCATATATAGTGATACATATCTTATTGTGGCTCAAATATGTCAAATATCAGGATACAAATCATACATATCAATACAGAAAAAGTACATTGTCCCACTCCTTAAGGGATCAAATGGACATGCTAGTGAGTTGATATGAAGTCTTCTCAATGTTATGTAGATTTAATGCATAACAAGACCATTTGGGAATTTTTCATATTGAGTAGAGAGATAAGAAAAAGTAAAACCTTTTTCTTAAGAACAGCTCTGCCAGTATGACTCAGGTGAGCATTGTGGCCCATTGGCAACTTCTTAATTGTCTGTAACAACAATTTAACTTTGAAAACTTTTAATATCCTGATTTATCGACACTTGCAAAGTTCAGAAAGAACTTTATGTCGATGATGATACATGATTACTTGGAAAATTGAATATAACTGAAGTAGAAAATGCAGAGAACTGTGCCCTAATAAGTATTATTCATGGTGAAATAGGGAGAAAAATTACTAATCTCGTATTTACTGGTTTAAATGTGTGCCTGTAATTTCTTTTTAGCGTTTAAGACTTGGGACTTATTATCATTCATAATTTTGAGTATTGTTTTATTCTTTGTTAATTATTTTTACAGCAAAATTCAACTGGCAAGATGCACTAAACCTAGAAAACCAGTTGACAGAAGAAGAGAAGATGGTTCGAGATTCCTTTCGAGCTTACTGTGACAACAAACTCATGTCTCGAGTACTCATGGCCAACCGACATGAAAGTGAGTCACCGTCATTAGATGTGTTGATTTATTTAATTGTTTTGTAATGTTTATAGAAATCTGCAACTTTTTAAAAAATATCATTTCTTTGGTAACACAGTGAATACGCTGAAATTAGCTACAACAAATCAAACCATGCCATTAATTATGATGTAAAGATTGAGAATTAAATACGATCCTAAGGTAGAAAAATTGTTATCTTTTAGTTACTTTAGAAAGAATGTGTATGTAAACTAACCCCTGAAATGTTTGTCTGCCAAAGTGACATTCAATTAGATAATATTTAGTGAAAACTATATAAAATCCCAAAAGTTACCATATGTTACACTTGTGAATTTTTCCTTTAAAATTTGTAATTGTAGAATTTGACCCAGAGATTGTTCCAGAAATGGGAGCCATTGGAGTCCTAGGCCCCACCATTAAAGGTTATGGTTGTGCTGGGGTTTCTTCCGTTGCATATGGTCTCATTGCTCGAGAAGTTGAGAGGTACACCCTAAATGCACTACATGTTTTTGATTTATGAAGAAATTGTATTTAGTACATGTAATGTAGGCAAGAGTCCGCTTATCAAATCTTTTGTACATGTAGAAGTGTGTACAATACACGTATGATCATGAAACAAATAAAATCTTATTTGATTAACTACTTATCTAAACCAACATTTTTCCCATTAATTTAATTATTCAAAATTACCTATTTCTGCTAAATGGCCCTTTATATATTCATATATTATCATGATTATAGTTCAGGTATGTTGCATGTGAAGAAGGTGAAATCCTGCCATGTGCAATGAGTTAAAGAGTTATGTCCCTTTATTTACAATCTTTTTACCAGAGTGGACAGTGGCTATAGGTCAGCTATGAGTGTCCAGTCCTCACTTGTCATGCATCCTATTTATGCTTATGGCACAGAAGAACAGAAGCAAAAGTATATACCAAAACTAGGTAATACTACTTTATTTAGATATATACATGTATATTAACATATGATTTAGGTGTGATAACATGGGTTAGCATAGCTTGTGTTACAAGTGAATTTTTTTTCAATGCTGAGTAAACATTTCATTTAAAGTAGGATTTAAACAGTATTAAGTTATAATTCAATGTTATTTTGATATTTTAGCTAAGGGAGAGCTGATTGGTTGCTTTGGACTAACAGAGCCCAATCACGGCAGTGATCCATCATCCATGGAGACAAAAGCCAGATACAACCCCTCAAGTAAAACCTTCACACTCAATGGGACAAAGTCATGGTATGTATACAGCCTACAAACTGCACAGCAACATGCTGTTGCCTTTTTCTTCACTTCAGTTACTAGACGCTGGGACTTCTGTCAGCCACACCAAGATTACAAAAAAAGTTGAAATTCAAACTTTAAATAATTAAACTAGATAAAATGGTTTCAAGTTGAAATTGATAGATTACACATTTTTTTTAACTTCCATGCAAATAACATACAAATTTAATTCTTATTAAATTTTAATATAATTTTCTTATTGATAAGGGCCAGATATTTCAACTACATGTAAGTGTATATACATGTATGAACAAAGTCATGTACTCAGATACTTATCAATTTCTATTTACAGGATTACAAATTCCCCCATTGCGGATGTATTCATTGTGTGGGCTAAGTGTGATAAAGACAATGACAAAATTCGAGGGTTTATCCTGGAGAAAGGTATGAAGGGACTGACAGCACCAAAGATCGAGGGTAAATTCTCCCTCAGGGCCAGCATCACAGGACAAATCGCAATGGATGATGTGGAGGTCCCAGAGGAAAATATGATGCCTAACATCATTGGTTTAGGGGTGCGTACTTGATGAAGCATTTATTTAAAAATGAATTCCATTTCAATATTCTTTTTTTTTAAGCTATAGTGCACATACTCCAGTATGCTACATGTAGAGCTTCACGATGAGATACTTTTGACTGGGCACCATATATATTAGAAGCATAGGGATGTTACCTCTTGTAGGAGTATAGTGCACAGGAATAGTGAATCCCAATATATATACGTTCACAAATAATTTTCCCTCTGTCTTATAAAAATATAAGCATATTTTTAAAAAAGGATATCACATGTAAAAAGTCTTTTTGATGTATTAAGAAAAAAATTCTATGCAGAATTATTTTTTTGACCTAGATTACATTATAGGACTGTAAATTCATCATACATGTACCTCTATACTTTCTTATCCAGGGTCCCTTTGGATGTCTTAACAATGCTAGATATGGAATTGCTTGGGGAACACTTGGTGCAGCTGAATTCTGTCTGGAAGCTGCTCGACAGTACACAATGGACAGGTAACTATTGATTATAAGGTACAGTTCTCTGTGATTTTGTCGTTTTGAGTCTCTGTAAAAAGGTTAAAATGTGTAACAACCAGGATCAAAATATTATTGGTGTGGGATGTTCCTCATGTCTGTCCTTCCCTGTTCCTTTGCTCAGATAAATTTTATGTCAAAAAATGATTGAATCCACCTACAATAAGAGTTACCGCCCTTTTCCTCTTCAAGTGTACCAGAAATGATGTAAACAGAAAAAATTTCTTTCTACAGATTTCAATTTGGAAAACCTCTTGCCAAAAATCAACTTCCACAGAAGAAGATGGCAGACATGCTCACAGAAATCTCAATCGGCCTTCAGGCCTGTTTACAGGTCGGGAGGTTAAAGGACGAGGGAAAGTAAGTATGTGTAGACATGTTTAGGTGTTAATAATTTTTTCACTTGTATTTTAGGCTTTTCCTTCTTTAGTTTGTTCTCTTGATGCCCATTTGGGCACTGGATTAAGAAATAAAGTCCGCGTTTTTGTGAATGTTGTAGAATAACCTCCGAAGTCGAGAAATGTCGTTTGAAAGATAAAAGCCGAGGCGTTAGCCGAGGCTTTTATATTTCAAACAACATTTCGAGACCGAGGAGGTTATTCTGCATCATTCACGACAACAAGGACTTTATTTCTATTCTACCAAGGGTGATAAATACGGCCGATTGTTTCCTCTATAGAGAAACGAATTAGGTCACCATGTCTCGATTACGCTGTTCTATTTAACACCATAGAGAAATTTTGTTGACTTACCTATATATGTAATGCAGACGATTTGAGCTTTCGTTGCATTAAAAATAGTCTTTTTAAACTACAAATTTGTTCGTAATATGTATTGATCAGTTAAAATGAATATACAAAAACAAAATCATGTTCTTGTTTTACTGCTAAAATCACATTGTTTAATGTGTAGGGAGGTCCGTGGAATAGCCCCGCTTAGCTATAAAAACCAACATTCATCAGCAACTTGATGCAATTTACAGTGTTTATACTGCAAAAGACGACACATCGATGCGGTCTAAACAAGTATTTCATTCTGCAGCCAAACATGCATTTGAATTGTTCACATTTGATACGTGTTTCTGATCTGATAATTTTTTGATGACGTTCGTGATTTATTGGAGAATAATGTCCGGCGGCTTCCTTTGAAGTTTTCAATAACCGTGGTAGAATTAGTAATATAACATACTTTACCCTATCTATAGATATTTAGCATTTTAAAAAATCCATTTGTATTTCTGACAAGGCAAATTCATTATACAGCTTATTTTCAATAAGACAGAAACTACTTTATTGCAAATCCATTTTGCTCATTCAAATTAAGAATAACTTCAAAGAAGTTTATTCATTATTCCTCTGTACATTCATAGTGACATACTAGTGATACTACCTGTATCAAAGGGAATTTAAAATAATTAATTTGATATCTGTGTTTAACAGAGCAACACCAGAAATGATTTCAATGATCAAGAGAAACTCGTGTGGCAAGGCCCTGGATATTGCTCGCGTAGCTCGAGATATGCTCGGAGGAAATGGAATCTCGGATGAGTACCACGTCATCAGGCATGTCATGAACCTGGAAGCTGTCAACACATATGAAGGTAAAACTCTTCTGTAATTTTTCAATGCTAGAAGTTAAGTACACATAGTTTAAGTTAATCAAATCAGTATTCAGTCTTCTAGTAGTTTTTATGGGTTTACTGAAATTGTGCAAATTTTAGAGGATATCAAACATTTCAATTTAACAAAATTGCTTGAATATACATTTTAGTATAATTGCAAAGTAAAGCCACCATATTTTGTTAAACCTTGAACGAATGTATATGATTACTAATTGATTAGTGGTAATATAAAAAAAAATGTAGATTTTCAAGTTAAAAATTGGGAATTTTCAGATCTCTTGAAATCTATTGTTTTTAAAGAATTTCAAGGTCGGATTAACACGTATATAAATTTACGCTTTGAAAATGTTTAAAGGAGAAAAAAAAGAAGAAAAATTATATGCTTTGGAATGGCATACTTTATTAATACAAGTCATGTATTTACATGAGTTACTTTCTATTCAAGGCACACACGACATCCATGCCTTGATTTTGGGTCGAGCGATCACCGGTCTTCAGGCTTTTACAGCGGACTAAGGATCAAGTGAATTTATTTAATTGGTGTCTGTGATAAAAAAACCCTGAGTCATTGAATTGGCAAGAAAATTGGAGCATTTATTTTCTCAAATTGTTGCATCAAAGATTTGATACATAAGTTTTGTTAATTAAAAAAGGTTTATATTATTATATTACTGCAGTAAAACTTGTTTAGTACGAACACGGATTTGCGAATTTACGGATATAGCGAAGTAATTTTTTTTATCTTGGATCCCCAGCTATGTAAATTTGATGAATTCTTTATACAGATATAACGAATTACGGATATAGCGAAGTAATTTCACAGGTACTGACAACTTCATTATAACCAAGGTTTACTGCATTGTAAATTAAAAAGGTTTATATTATTATACTACTACGTGTACAAATGTGTACAGGTAATAACAGTGTTTTGGTTTGTACAATGCAATGGGTTTTTAATATATAATGATTAATATCATGTAATAACATACATGTAATTTCCTTTGTTGTGAATTCACTGCATAATACTTTCCTAATGGACATTTTGCTTGAGGAATATATAAAGGTGCATGTACAATGTAAAGAATTTTTTTTATTGAAGAAGTCATGAAAATCATATGAAAGTGCAAAAAAAAATTTACAATGTAGTACAATAATGTTTTCCCTTTTAACAATTTTTTTTTTACTTGTATTTATTAATGATTTTGAAATGAATTTTGGTATTAAAGCAAGTGTAAAATCATGTAATGTAAAAATTGTTGCTTTAAAAATAGCCTATATTTATGAACAATCTCGTTCTTCTCAAACATTGTACTAAGCTCTATTTATATTAGACAGAATCATGAGTCAGATTTGTTTTTGATATTGTTTTGAAATAAACATCAGCATGTATGTGATGCAAATTTCTCTTCCTTGTCATCAACATGTGGAAATTTAACTTCCTCATTCCGAGATCAAGTTCAATCTTTTATTTTCACCATATCTTGGAATCAGGTTGATTTCCTGTTCTTTGCATTTCCTGGTTCAAGTTTTTTTTTTCAAAAACAAATGAAGTTTAGGTTTTTGATAATGACGAGATAAAATGACAACATGACCTGAGAGCAGACTGTTCTAATTTTTGTTCTTGTCCAGGTCAAGAATGCAGGATCAAAACACGATAATCTGAAACTGCCAGTGTTTTTATTCAATTAAGGAAAGGATTGCACGGGTCCGTGAAAAAATTCTGCCCAATGAATTTTTCTCATTTTTACATATAATGTTCCTAATGTCAATGATACCATTATATCAAAGTATCAAGCATGATCATCAGGCTTATAAGGAAGTTATGGTTGCCATGGTAACCACCATTTTTTAAACTTTTGATATTTATGAGGTGAATGTTTTATACTGCCTTTCACGCAACAAAATTGAAGCAAATTAAATATTTTCCTGCAGGTATTTAAAAATATACTTTATATTTATTGAGAATAAAAATTGTTCCGGAAACTATTGATAAATGTAGTTATGCCATTGTGTTTTGGGGAAGTATGAATTGTAAATTTGCAGTAATATTTTCACCTCAATAGCAGTTTTTAACGTCTAGACAAAAAATTACCCAATGATTTTTCCCAAAACTAATATATGCTGTACTAGTCATTATAAATGACTAATGGTTAAAATATGAAGTAAGGTAATCAGATTAATTTTGAAGCTACACGCATTTCAGTACCCCCCCCCCCCCTTTCCTAGAATATAAAAAGATTTCAACGATTTTCATTTGATGGTTTTTTGTTTGACCTTAAATATGCAGAATCTGTTTAAAGACAATAAAGACCATATGTATAGATAAGAAATACTTTTTTCTCTGAAATTCTGGCAGCTTATGCTCATTTTATATGAGAAGCACAATGATTTACTTATCACCGACAGTGGTTACGAAAAAAAGTTTTTTTCAAACTCAGTTTTTCATCTCCAAAACATTCATCTTGTAACTAACTAGATCAGTATAATATAAATAATATATTATAAACCAGTGCACAGTCCTCAAAAGCCTTATTCCCCATGGTTTGAACGCTCTTCGATGTTTCTTCTTAGTGACCTGGAATCGAGGAGTTGGGGGGGAGGGGGAGGGGGGGGGGGTCAGACATTTGAACACATTGAATGAAAAGAGGTTATTTTACATTTTACTTGTAGCTGCATTATATATATTTTTTAAATAAATGTATTCATCCATAAATTATCTTATTGGCCAAATTATTATAATTCTAAATATTCACATTTACAAATAGTTTTTCTTCCGATTCTTTTCAAGTATATAAGTACACTTCATTTTCTCCTGTACATGGATTAGCGCTATCTCCATTGTGACGTCACAATGACACAATTGACGTCAAAACTATAGATCTACTGTTTTGATTTTAAAAAAATAAATCATAAAGTCGCCGCTTTATGATATACGCTGGAGTGAAACATCTATGTTAATGTCCTTGTGATTTAAAAAAAAAACATTTTTCAAATGTATTCCCATAAGCATGATGAGTGCACATGTTTCTTTTATTTATTTATGTTCATATATTCCCCGGTATTCTTTCAGAATAAGTGTGTTGTGTTTTACGGCGCCGCTGGAGGGCCAAGTAAAAAAATATTTTTATTTGTTCGGACAAATAAGTTATTTGTTCGGACAAATTAGAAATTCGTTCGGACGAATTAGAAGTTCGTTCGGACAAATAAGTTATTTGTTCGGACAAATTAGAAATTCGTTCGGACAAATTAGAAATTTGTTCGGACGAATTAGAAATTCGTTCGGACAAATTAGAAATTCGTTCGGACGAATTAGTTATTTGTTCGGACGAATTAGAAATTCGTTCGGACGAATTAGTTATTTGTTCGGACGAATTAGATATTCGTTCGGACAAATTAGAAATTCGTTCGGACGAATTAGAAATTTGTTCGGACAAATAAGTTATTTGTTCGGACAAATTAGATGTTTGCACAAATTATCTTGTAAAGAGAGATATACAATTTGTCTTTTCAAAAGGATTCATCCCTTTTTAATACATAAATAGCTCTTTGGACCTTGACATACACACGTTGCAACTAGACATGTGCTATTAAAGTTGGGTATGTTGATTGTAAATATTCAGAAATAATGGTTCTATATATATTATAGATATGAAGTCTGCCATTCTGAAAGTATATTATCTGAGAGCCCACTAGTAAATTCAAAGGTTCTGTTACTTCTTATCAAACATCTTTTCACTCCCATCCCTGACACACTCATAAGATTTGTCATAAATAAACATCATCTGATTCTACCAGACCAACTTTTGCTGGTGGTGTTAAATTGGTAACACCGGGGTGCCAGTTGTCAGTCATCTTTGAAAAGATGAAATCCACTCCTTAGGGTTTTATTCATTCTGCAGGCAATTGGTACGGGAAAAAATTGGCATTGAAAAATTAAGCCCCCCCCCCCCCCCGCCCCGAAATAGGACCTTAAATTTTGGGCAACTTTTCCTGTGTCCCTTTTTTTTGCTTTTGACAACTTTTTCGGTAACCCCCCCCCCCCCCCCCCCCCCCCCCCCCCACTTTCAAAAACGCTGCTACGTGGCTGTATTGTATTATATTATATAAACTTCGGACTCAAAATATAATGCCTCTTATTCGATGGGTCTTAATTTTTTTAAGGTGGGGCTTACTAGCTAGGACATTTTTAGTTTTGCTTCTATACCGCTGTTCCCACATTTAAGTATTTTGTGATAAAGGAACAAAAAGAGGGAATCTCATAAGTCCATCTCCAATGGATTCTTTCTAAGATCGTTAAAAACTATTATTACAATTAAAACATGCAGGTATAATATTGACCAAATTAAACACACGCCCCTTTCCGGGAAAAGGATAAAAAATAGATTAATACATGTACGTTCCTAGAAAGTGCATTAATGCAAGTTAAGCTTCTCAATGATTAAGACAATCGATCGTTTTTAAATAGAGGAGGGGGGGGGGTTGTTACTTGAAAATATTTTGACATTCATTCATTCATGATTTATTTTTCCCATAAAAGGGGTTGGTTTCATTATTCCCCTTTCTAGTGAGTCATTGGCCTATCAAGCCTTCGAACTGGTACTCAACTGTAAAAGCGTATAAACAAAATTAAGAAATGCCGAGAGTGAAATTAAATAGTTTGTTCGACTACATGTACCTCTCCAATAAGGGGAGGGGGCTATAATTATGCTCTGTAAATCAATGGACTAGGGAATACCCTGGTATACCAGATTGACTTCTTAATTCACCGGCCCGCGAGTCATAGGAACAACCTGATATCAATACGAACAGGTTCAATTTTTTGTGAAGTTTTCTTAATTCACAAACAGGAATATTTAATTTAAAACTCAATGAGGGACTTTTTTCATTTTATACACCGCATATGTACCAGATTGATTGATTGAATGTTTTACGCCGAATCGGCAATATTTCAGCCACATATCGAAGACATATGTATCAGAAATGTATTTCAAAAATTATTCACATGTCATGACTAATAAATGCAGGGTGGTGAATATGCACATAAAAATTATAAGAAAGAGATCAAAATTAAAAAGACTTATTTTCAAAATATTTATTGATAATGTTGTTCATTAAAGTTATTTTGCAAAGAATCAAAATAAAATGAAGCATCTTGGTGCAAATCGTACATTAATCGCGGTGTTCTGACAGTTGTTCATATTTTCTCTAATTTGTCCGAACAAATAACTAATTCGTCCGAACGAATTTCTAATTCGTCCGTACAAATAACTTATTTGTCCGAACAAATTTCTAATTCGTCCGAACGAATTTCTAATTTGTCCGAACAAATAACTAATTCGTCCGAACAAATAACTAATTCGTCCGAACGAATTTCTAATTTGTCCGAACGAATATCTAATACGTCCGAACAAATAACTAATTTGTCCGAACGAATATCTAATTCGTCCGAACAAATAACTAATTCGTCCGAACAAATTTCTAATTCGTCCGAACGAATTTCTAATTTGTCCGAACGAATATCTAATTCGTCCGAACGAATATCTAATTCGTCCGAACAAATAACTAATTTGTCCGAACGAATATCTAATTCGTCCGAACAAATAACTAATTCGTCCGAACGAATTTCTAATTTGTCCGAACAAATAAAAATATTTTTTTACCTGGCCCTCCAGCGGCGCCGTAGTGTTTCAATACGACGCATAAAACATTTTACAACAATCGTTTACAATATATGTGCGACGATGATTTAGGGAATAACTATCTTCTAATTTGGTATTTGCGACCGTTAATGCTGATTTAACGCGTGACGGCGGCGTAAGCGGAGCCGGTAAAACGGATGTTTGCGACCGTTAAATCAGCATTAACGGTCACAAATACCAAATTAGAAGTTTAGTTATTCCCATTCTAATGCAATCAATGCATTTGTTTGTTGTTTACGTCTTATTTTGTTGAATTTCGTCACGGAGCATTGTGTTTTTGCGTCGCTCTATTATGACGTCACAATGAAAAAGCTTTCACGCTCGTTAATGCTCGTTTTACTGCTTCAAACATTAGTGCATTAGCCAATCAAAACGTGTTTTACAATACAATTGCATTAGAATGAATGTTTACTGAAAATGCAAAAGATCTTATAGGAGAAAAGAAAATCCTCTACGATATCTTTTTAAGAGCTGTCTTCTAGGCATAAGTGGTCTTCACCGTAACACGTTTATCAAAATCGCCTGCGTTCATCAATATTTATACATGTATCTAGTAAATCACGCCGTCTGAATCTCTTTTCGGAAATTATCTATATATAGATGTAGATCCTATGATAAACAACAATTTTAAATAAATTTCTTATTTTTAAATGAAGATATAGACCTCAAGATATAAATCAAATTGATTTTTAATGAAATAGATTTCAAAGTTCAGAGATATACAATAGATAGACGTGTCAAATCGGAAAACATGCACGTAGATAAAAAATATGATCAACTTTTAGCAACACTCTCAGTGCATTGTAACAATTTTTGATACTTTTAGTTTAGAAAAATAAACCCCTTTTGTCATGAGCGCAAACATATGACACCCCTTATTCCGGAAATAGTTACAGCAAACATTCTTTTTTTATTCACCAAATGACGTGATCACGTGACGCCGTGCAATCGCGTCCTTAAAATGTTAAATGTCAAATTTTACACCAGAATTGCTTACTAAAAATTTTTTAGGTTGACAATTGGGTGTTCATTGGATATCTAAATGGTTTCACAAACTCACTAAATAAGGAGGAAGTTCATGGATGAATAAATGAAATAATTTTAACTAAATAGATAGGTTAACCAGAGAAATTATGTAAGGTCTAGTAATCTAATTGCGGATTCAAAATATCCATCTTTTTTATGCCCCTGTAATCAAAGATTAGGGGTTATATAGTTTTTGCTCTGTCTGTCTGTCAGCAAAAACTGAGATACTGAGCATATACATGACAAAAGCATTTAGATTTCTTTAATAAGACTGATAAAATGGGGTGTTTTAATATACCCCCTCTAAGTTTTGTCGATTGAATTAAATAGCTCCAAATATCTGTGGTATATTGTGACAAACCTTGAAAGAAATGTAACAAAGTGCACTATTTAATAGAACTTTTTTAATGGAATAAGAGAGAATAAGAAAATTGCTGAACTCTACTAAAATACATGCATATACAGGCACGAAGCATCGTTTTTGAAAGTGGGGGGGGGGGGTAGTGGCCAACTTTTTCAAAGCCAACTTACTATCACTACCAATTTTTTCCTTATAATCCTTGATATCACTATACTATGGTTATAAAGTGTGTGGGGGGGGGGGGGGGGGGCAACCAACCTATCAATGAACATTTACTATAGTAAAGGTTATGTTGGGGAAAAAAGTGTGGAGGGGGGGGGCAGGCCCCCCGGATGCTACGTCCCTGATATATTCCAAGACATCAGTTGTAACTTGTACATATCAGTTATTTTTATCTCTGTTGTATATTTTTTTTTCTAAAAAAAACTACTAATTGCACAGCACAAGTTTGCAATATAGGAATGATACATATGTATATATTATATATTCAAGACATGTATATATATATAGAGAGAGAGCGAGTTAAAGGAAGAAGATTTTTAAAAAATGAGACCATTAATATTGACAAAGTTAACAGGTGTTTGAGACATTGCATTGTACTGGCATTGCATTTTTTCAATATCATAATTTACACATAAAAAGTAACTAGTATCTTGCCCTTTGCCTTATATAATTAGAAAAAGTGAAAGCATGAGTTAGTCTTTTTATAATTTGACTAGCATTCAAGATCACAGTGGAGAATGCAATTAATTTATAAACATTATATAAATGCAATTCCTTGCAATATACATATGCATTAAAACCTGCACATATGTAAAAAAAAATTTGTGTGAATAATTTGTTCTAAGTTCTACAAATGCATGTATATGTAATACAAGTACATGTAATATTTACAGAATGGAACAGAAAAAAGCAAATGTATTACTTTTGCAAAATTTGTTGCCAGCTAAGCTAGTAGTATTTTGTCAGCTTTCAACACTTCATGCATACATATTGCATAATGCTGTTCTTTTTGTAAGCCAAACAAGCCAACATATTCATACTGTCAAGTTTTACCCATGCAAATTTTCCTTATTATATTTTGCTTGCACTTCATATAGGGACGTAAACTGCACGATATGTTTAACATGTACTACTTTTCCACTTATTAAAATTATTACCTCAGTGCAAAGTTCGGTAACCTTATATACAAATACATGTACCACATTCAATTCAGTCTATTCACTCCACATACTGACATTTGAAGAGCAAATGCAACATAAGAGTATATTGCAAAAAATTGTATTTGTGTCTTCGAAATGCATATTCAATACATTTTAATTTATGATGTAAGAGAGACTAAACTATATTTAACACAGGATAAACCTTCACCATTCAGTCAACTGTATGTCACTGGAGAAGGGACCCTTCCCTCCCCCTTCCTCCTTTTGTGTCGAAAATATACATAATATTTAATATATCAATATTTGGGTGTGGCTATGTTTCAAGATTCTTGGATCCACCACTGATGGTGATTGTATGGTCTGGATATTTCACTGAATGACTGAGTTCTGCAATTCAGTCAACATTCAGTAAACCAACAGTCATTTTTCAATTCACTGAATGTTGTAGATTCATCCTGTGCTAACAAGGAGATTCTACTTGAATTCAGGGTTGAAAGCCTACAATTTGTCAAGGAGTTGGCGTAAACTCTCTACTGGGTTTTTGCCTGAAGAAACCAAACTCCTGCTTTGAAATTTGCTACCTTTTACAAAACCTTGGATCTCTGAGAAATCTAACTTATCATGTTGTAAATTGTTCGATTTAAAGGGAAGGTCTTCAATTGGTTCAAATGTTAGATTTATTAACAAGTCTTCTTGTTCCTCTGTTAACAAACCACCTTCTGATGATGGTTGTGTATAGTCATCATTTTCATCGTCTTCATCAGCTTCAATGACAACTTGAGGGACATGAACATCAACCATTGTGCTTCTTTTGCTAACAATATTCCTACGCCTAGGTACAACATAATCTCCTTCTTCTTCTTCTTCTTCAGTTTCCTCAGAATTGTTCTCTTCTTTTATCTCAACCCTTGCAGTATTTACATTTTCATAAACATCATCCAACTCTGAAGTTTTGTCTTTGTGAATATCACCATTGCTGAGCAGAGACTTTTCTTTTTTCATACACTTTTCTTCAAGAGTATTTGCACAAGAAGAATCTTTGTCTGAAACCTTGCAATTTGTTTCTTTTGGTCCCCTTAAAATTGACCCTGACTCCATATTTGGAAGCTCCAATTCTGGATTGTTCATGGTGCTGCTTAGTATTGATCTTCTGCTTTTTCTCAGAACCACTGAAGAAATATCGACTTCTCCATACCCTTCTGTGATAACACTCTTTCTATTGTCACTGCCGGCTAATGTTTCATACCCAGAATCTGGCCTATTATTAGTATCTTCTTCTTCAGTTTGGGGAAGGGAAGAACTTGTTCTATTTCCTAAATTCGGTTTTATATCGGTTTTCCTTGTGTTAATGTTTTCCGTTATAGAATTCTTCAGGGACTTTGCTATTTCAGGCTTCCTACTATCACACTTTGCTTCAGTTTTAACATTTAAATTTGAACGAAAGACTTCCTTTGCGACATTTTCTTTGCAAACTTTCGTTACACAATTCTTTGGGGTTTGATCCACACTTTCTTTGCCTGCTTCCTTCAAAGGAGAATTTAGCTTTGTGAAATTGACATCCTTTGCAGGTACATTTTTCTGAACTGTCTCTACACACTTAACATTTACCAGTTTGTCAGAAGATCTGTCAATGTCTTCCTTTTTGTAAGAAAATGGTCGTTTTTGTGGTTTATCACTCACTCTAGGTTTGTTTTGAACTTCTCTCTGAACAGGGAATGGTTTGTTAACTGTTATTTGCCTTCCAGAGTTGTTTTCAGAAGGTTGCAGGGTCTCAGTTCTGGATTTGATTGATGCTGTAGTGTCGTCTGTCTTTTTGTCCTTGAAAGTTTCTGTTGCATTGGCTTGGCCAGCAATAGGAGGTCTGAAAATGAATAATAAAATTGAACAAAAGTGACTGTGTAAACCATTTGACAGCCATTACATGCAGCTATATGAAGTGGACAGTCCATTTTTTAAAAAGAAAAAATTAGCTGAGGTATATATACTCACAGGTTACTTTTGCTTGAGGACTGGATAACTTGTGTAATGTATGTTATCCATTCATCACACTTCACACTGTTCTCAGCAGTCTGTTAAAAATTTGTAAAACATCAGATTATTCAAAAAATCATTCTAATATCCATATAATAGAAATTCCATCTTAACACAATATGATCATCCCTTGTTCCGGCAACAAGACTGAAATATCATTTGGTGACTCAAGAGTCTTTCGCTGCGCAATTCCTGTAAATTTTCTTGCAGCAGTTGGCTCATGATTAATTGAGTCAATAGCTGACTCATAACATTTTTTTTACACCAAGATAACGAAATGGGCCAATTCTTGTAAATTATGTAAATGGTGTGCAGAATTAAATTGATTTATAACGGTATTGCTATTTGCATTGATAAATCTCTTTATTAAAAAAGCATATTTACATTCAACAAGATGTAAAACAGTCATAAATTTATTGCTCTAGACCTCTCTTGCGGAACAAGGAGACGTGCAAAATAGCTGCATGATTATTTATGGAGAAAAACACCTTCCATTTTCTATGGAAATTTTAACATCAATAATACGGTATAGATGAAATTTTATTCCTTTACCGACTCTTACAATGATTTAACCACGTTTCAAAAATCGGTTTAGGCCAAAAACAAATTAACTCTGGACAAGACCATACTGTTAAAAATAATTCACTGCATTGTCAAATGATTGTCACCTTTCACCAATTTATACCTGTCCCAGCGTGAAATCTGCCATGATCGTTGGATGAAGTGTTTCAAGAAACGTAAAAGTAACATTTTTCTCAATATCATATTTCTCTAAAAATGAATAAAATTCAGAATACTTACATAAAGGGCATATCGGCCATCATAGTCGATGAGAAATTCGCTACCTGTGGGAACCACTTTCTCTATTTTCCTCACGAGTGACAAATCCAGCGAACCGATGCAAGATGACCTCTGTTAAATTCGTAGAAAAAAAGTTGATTTAATTTCAACAGTTGAGTGAAGCGACAGTAAAATCCTTATGAAATACTTCCTGCCTAGTTTTTAAGCAAATATTTCATATTGATATTTTGATAAGGGTTGGAGGGGACACGTTCGATTGTCTACTTGACCTTATACTGGATGTTCCTGAAGTACTCGAAGATGAAATGTCAGAGATATTATAGAGATGAAAAAAAAAATTATTCTACAAAAATGTATTGAAATGCGTAATTATTTTCCTTTCATTTTATGAGAAACAAAAAAGTTACACAGGAAATACATTTATATCGTGATAAAAATACAGAAAAAGTATAATTTAATTTTTCCGAGTCAATAAATTTCAGTTCCTGTTTGCTCTTTGATGTACATGGGTACGAAAATGATAGCAAAAGAATAATATTTGTTGCTAAACGATGTTTATTGATGTATAATTATATAAAATAAAATACATAGTCTCATCAATACAAGTGTTTGATTAAGTATTCCTATATTTTGTTACTATCGTATACATGTATCTGTGTGACCAGTGCCGGGGCAAACTTCACCCGGAATTCAGCTGAAATACGGTACTTGTAACGAAGAGGAAGTATACTATCAATTTACAGCAAGACCAAGAGATTCTGTGGGGATTTCCTGTTTTCTGTATGTAAATTTTGATAATCGATTGATCTTCAATTACATACATGTATATACGTACATTGTCATACACATGTATAACTAAAGGGAGGGTATATTACAAAGGAAAAATCGCATGCAGATGAAAATTAATTCTTCGGGCGATATCAATTAACCATAATGGTGTAGACAAACTTAGAAAAAAAATTAATTATCATAGATTTGTGCAAAGCTATAATCTTAATTTAAGAAATTAATTTAACATCTCGTGATGTACATGTACACTTGTTGCTAATTGGAAGTTTTTAATGAATTTATTGATAAATCATTTTGGAATATAAGATATTTTTGAATTCGCAAATTAATTTTTTTTTTGTACGAGTTCCTAAATTTTACCATAAATTCTATTGCAAGAGGCAAGGTCTAACTCTAGATGAGTGAAAAAGCCAGCAAACCTTAAAAACAACAGAGTCCTATGATACTTCCACGAACAGAAACTTAAACAGGAACAATACCTCAAGAAGTAATATTACATAAAAAGAACTGATGTTTGAAAAAAAAAGTCGCTCAGTAATTGAAAACCATCCAGGAGCCGAGATTTTCATGTGTACACTACTTTTAACATATGAATCTCCCGTAAATTTCCCGAAAGATTAAAAATACAGGTCACATACCTCTCACGAACTACTTCAAAGGTTTGATAATGCACATCGAATGATTAAAATGTGTGAACAATGAACAAGGTGAAGATAAAGAACAGTGGTTGATATCTTTTTAAAAAAACTTCAAACAATACAAGTTTTTGAACAGGGTTAAAACACGGAACTCCCTCCCCACAAGAAACTTCAGAGGTAGAATCAGGTGCCAAGGAGGAGTAAGCATTCCCTGTTGACCGGTCACATCTGCCGTCAGCCCTAGGTTTTGATCAGGTAGAGGAAACATTCCGCGGTCAATATGCATGACCTTGCTGTCAAGGTCACTATAACGACCATAGAATTAAATGATGAAACTTCAATCTCTGTACATCAACTTATCTGTAAGTAGCCTGACAAAAAATTGCTCTAAAAATTGAACATATAGCATCAGGAGTGTGCTCTTACTTTGATCATGGAATAATTAAGTTGGGAAATTAAAACACCTAATTCATGTGACAGTGAATATTATTATGTATAATATGAACTAAGATTCTTTTGAGATATTTCTAAAACAATTCATTCTGACAAAGTTTTCAGGTCTTTGCCTTCAAATTTCTCCCAATGATCAAATTATAATAAGGGTTTTTTTTCTTTTCAATGCAATACCAACACTTTGGAGGGTTGGGAGGCGGGTATCCTATATCGCCACCCATTAAATGGGTTTTTTTCCTCATTTTTTCCTCATATCATCTTAATGATTGCAATTTATATTTAGCAATAAGAATTCAGTCATAAAGTAATTGGTTGTTAAGTATTGGTCGTATACCTATTAAAATGAGTCATTTAGCGTACTGAATTACAGTTAGGAAGGATAGTCCTGAACCTGATAATCTGTTGTCAACTTGTCATATTTGTGTGTCTGTAGACAACATGTACAGGCTAATTAGTTCTCTGTGGTTAGTGACGAATTCACAATATAAACACAAAACATTCAGATTATACAGCTTTACAGCTTTCTAAAACCTTAAATTACTCCTAATTTAGAACAATGACTTGAGACAGATAAAATTATGAGAGAAAGGCACAAGGATGTACATAAACCTCTAAATATGTGCAATCCATGTTTAACAACAACCCCCCCCCCCCCCCCGTTTCCCCAACTTTATGGTTCTGTGCCATTACGCTCCTATTCCCGTATATTTGTATATATCTTATAAACTTGGCTAATACTTATTAATCCCATTCCTCCTTATACTAAATATTATTTTCTGGTAAATGTCGCACTGTTCTCAAACATGCAATACATCTTAAAAAATCCCAGCCTACCAATTTTCAGTTCAAAAGTGTACATGTAACACCGTGATTAGAACTGAGTTCATCGAGTTCATGAATATGTCCTTTTTAATTTCAACTTAATATCGAAAAAAATATATATGAGATCTAAAACGTACCTTATTTTCCCTGTAGAAAAATAGTTCTTTTCCATCCAAAACGCCCCAGACCTTTGTTTTCCGTCCCGGTATTCTCTACAAAATTTAACATATGAATAAATGCACAATATATAAACACACTCAGTCAACTGACAAAAAAATTGTGTAACGTTGTACGTTTTGATGACTGTAGACTTGAAGTTTTTAGACAGATGCTTGGGGAAAATGTTTGATCATTCAGAGATGGATTTCCGTTTGGCCAAGTGGTGATCATCAATGGTGAATGACTTTTAAGGAGGTTTTCGGAACAATTAGGAATGACAACCCAAGCACTTATACTGAGAGAAATAAGGGTGGGTGTTCTAAGATACATAAATGTTTTGTTAATAAAAAATCGAATTAAATTCTTTGGTGGGCGTCATTTTTATGCGTCCGAATTTATTCGGGGCGTATATTGTTTTTGTCCTGTCTGTCTGTTTGTATGTTTATCTGTTTATCTGATTGTCTGCCTGTTGTCAACTTTAACCTTCGCCATAACTTTTGAACCGTGAGAGATAGAGACTTCATAATTGGTATGCATACTCAACCAATTAAGCACTTTCAACTGACACCAAGGTCAGTGACCTTATGACCTTGACTGTGACCTATATGCTAAAAATATCTTTTACGAACTTTCGCCATAACTTTTGAACCATAGGAGATAGAGACTTCATATTTATTATGAATTCTCTACTAACTAAGTTCTTTCAAAAACCAACAACGTCAATGACCTTGACTATATATGCTAAAAATAGCTTTTTCGAACTTTCGCCATAACTTTTGAACCATAGGAGATAGAGACTTTCTATTTGGTATGCATACTCCACTAATTAAGTGCTCTCAAATGACACCAAGGACAATGATTGTGTGATCTTGACTGTGACCTATTTGCTAAAAATTGCATTTTAGAACTTTGTTGCCGCCGGGCGCATAGTGTTTCACAAACACATCTTATTTTGTTTTGTTTTAATTCTGATATTTTTAATCGCTTAATTTTTTATCTCCTTTTTGAAGTTCGAAGCGTTATTAGTGCATGTATGTGTATTTTCAATAAGATTATGTCATTGTGTTTTACTCAGCGATGAATCCCTCCATTTTTCTGTTGTACTAGGAACTAAATAATTAGTAATTGTTCAAGATAAATAGGTTTCGATACAAAAGGCTACGTTTAAGTTTTAAAAAAAGAAATATATACATTTTTTAAATGTCTTTAAGTCTCGAAACACTGATTACATTACATGATTTAATTAATAATTCAGTATTATAATAGGATCAATAATTTCTTGAAATATTTATCATTTATAAAAAAAAAAAAAAAAAAAAAAAAAAAAAAAAACCAGATGAAATGAATCAGGTTCGGGAAATTTGTACCAGTAAACAAGTGCCGTGATTGATGACACAAAAGTTCAGGTTACAGGCACAAAGCGGGGGATTTTAATAGACGATAAAAAATGGAAAACTGATTTTAATGAAATATGCAAATTACAGTTCCGTTATTTTAGTCATTTTATTCTAGTTATACTAATTCGCATGCATGCGTTATCAATGACATTTATAACACTATATTATATAAATATACATACGTAGTATTTATTACAACAAATTACGTAAGAGATTAATAGTAAGATCAAAGGATATATCAAAAGGTTAAAATGAATTTTAACAAACTTAAGTATCATTTAACTTACCCCCGGTTTCTGAAGTAGTCCCTCAAATCTAACATCAGTCATATTCAAGCGCAGGCCAGGATACTTAAAATATTGTCCAGATCACAGGTAATGAGAAAATATACAACAGGTGAACAGACATATATTACATAAATCCGCTACAAGAACACATCAAGCTACATAAACTTGTTTATGATTTTTCTTTCCAGTGCTTTATTTTGATCCAGTCTAGATGTAGAACGAAAAATAGGAAAGAATTAAGCTTCCGCCTTCGATATTTTTGGAATTTTAATCTCCATTGTCCGGGAATTTTATAGCACGGGGCGGTTGTAAGGGTAGCGGGGTCACCCTCGCGACCAAAACTTCCGGGTGAATTTTCAATGGGATTATAGATATATTTACGCCGTGCTATCACTATTAAATATCACCTGTGTCTATCAGTCCTTGTCAAGTTCGATCTCGAACTTAACTTTAAACATTAGCAGTAGATTTAAAATGATTTCAAATCAATGTAGATTTAAAAATCAAACAATTTTCTCAATTGAAATATTTCTTAATGATTTTTTAGTTAAAAAAATTAAATTGCGGAACTATAATATTCTATATAACTTACGCTGTAAGAGTTCTTTTTGCAAACATATACAATCTTTTAAGATTCCAAATTTGCTAAAAAAAAAAAAAACATTAATTGTTTACACTAGTAGAATGTTGATATTTTGCAGGTTAATTAATTAAACATATCTAGTATGCACGATTTATATAATCATTTATAAGCGCTTCAGAGTTAGTACAGCACTGTACCTATACTTCCAGTACAATTGACCGGTTAAACTGAACAATTTATTTCGCACTATTTATGTAAAGTACATTTACGGAAACTTTTGACCTTAATAAATTCATATTGCTCATTTGTCTGAATGTTCAATTGAACAATTAAAAAGCATTTTATTCTTGGCATCTCAACGAAAATTTGCAGCATAGTCCTGGAATCTTGCTAAGATGCACCTTCGCTTCATTTCTTGATTGATCAGCACTGGCTAACAAGAGATTATGGTTCCTGGGACACAGATATTTCTTTTTATATATCCAGTCTGGCTAAAAGTTATAATTTCCTTTTCAAAGCACAAGAAAGAAAAATCGTCACGTACACTAATATATTGGGCATGGAGCCTCTACATATGGTAGCACTTCCAAGAGCGTGTTTGATTTAGCTGAACTTGGTGTAAACCAATGTGTAAGAAAGTGTACATCGAGTGTGTACCAAACGTCTACACCTCTGTACTTTACTAAGAAAGATGTACACGGGTAAAGTGTGTAGACAAATCAAGTTCGCCTTAAGCATCCTTTTTAACAAGTGTCAGACATCGACCTAAAATATATTTTCGTCACATAAATGACATTAATGATCGAGATCTGATACTTTAAATATATTTCTTCATAGATTTATAAGGAAATCAACGAAAATTAAACCTCAAACGAAAAATTTTAATTTCAAATACATTTGTTCACAGAAACTTGTTTCGAATATAAATTTTTGACCGAGGTATCTATAACTCCGAATTACACGGAGTACCCCCTCCTCAGAAATGCATTCATTTACACTTTCAGAGGAAATGCTCTTGCAAACTAATTATTACCATTTTCTTCTACGATAATTTATCTACACAACCATATGTCTTAGTTTTCTTTTATATCCGTTAACAGCATCAAAATTCTGCTCTCGCCGAGTGAAAAAGTCGACTTGAGATAAATTTCAAAGATAGTTTTAAAGTATTTTTCTATTAATAAACTTGTACTGAACGATTTCCTTTTCCTTAATTTTTTTTTTTGATTAAGGTCGTGTGAAAAAAGAAAACTTTACAGGAAGATGGAATTCTATAATGACTGATAACGTTTAAGCTAGTGATATCATCTCCTGACTTTCTCGTTTAACCCCCTCACTCGAATTTTTTTTACTCATATGGAGACGCCATCAATTGCCAGTGGAGAGCTGCAAACTTTGTCCTATTCTCGAAATTACGGCCATTTAGTCCAAAATACCTTACTTTTCCTGGCTTTTTAACCATTTTGATATTTTACGCGCAAGTAAAAAAAAAAATCCAGTTGGAGACGGCGAATCCATTTTTAGCTCACCTAGGCTGAAAGCTCACGTGAGCTTTTCTGATCACCCACTGTCCGTCCGTCTGTTAACTTTTCACATTTTCAACTTCTTCTCACGAACCACTGGGTCAATTTAACCAAACTTGGTACAAAGCACCCATGGGTGAAGGGGAATTTAAATTGTAAATCAATCAAAAAACCACTGGGCCAGAAGAACTGAAACTTACGTGGAAGCATCCTGGGTAGTGTAGATTTTAAATTGTAAAAATCATGACCCCCCGGGCATAGGGAGGGGCCACAATAGAGAATCTAAGTTTTACAACGAAATATATAGGAAAAATCTTTAAAAATCTTTATCTCAAGAACCTGTGGACCAGGAAAGCTGAAACTTATTTTGAATCATCCTAGGGTAGTGTAGATTTTAAATTGTAAAAATCATGACCCCCGGGGGTAGGGCGGGACCACAATAGGGAATCTAAGTTTTACATAGAAATATATAGGAAAAAGCTTCTTCTCAAGAACCACTGGGCCAAGAAAGCTGAAACTTACATGGAAGCATCCTGGGGTAGTGTAGATTTTAAATTGTAAAAATCATGACCCCCGGGAGTAGGGCGGGGACACAATAGGGAATCTAAGTTTTACATACAAATATAAAGGAAGTATTTTCTTCTCAAGAACCAGTGGGCCAGAAAAGCTGAAACTTATGTGGAAGTATCCTGGGGTAGTGTAGATTTTAAATTGTAAAAATCATGACCCCCGGGGGTAGGGAGGGGCCACAATACGGAATCCAAGTGTAACATAGAAATAAATAGGAAAAACGTTCTTCCCAAGAACCTGTGGGCCAGGAAAGCGGAAACTTATGTGGTAGCATCCACGGTTAGTGTAGATTCTAAATTGTTAAAATAATGATCCCGGTGGGTAGGAAGGGGCCACATTAGGGAGTCATAGTTTTACATAGAAATAATTTGGAAAAATCTTCTTCTCAAGCACCAGTAGGCCAGAAAAGCTGAAACTTAAAGTGGAAGCATCCTGGGATAGTGTAGATTTTAAATTGTTAAAATAAAGATGGGGGTTGGGAGGAGGTAGGGGGCCACAATAGATGTAAGAAGAGGGGAAATCTGGTAAAGAACTGCATCACCAAAGTTACTCAGGTGAGCGAAATGGACCATGGGCCTCTTGTTCGTAATGGCGCCGGTTCTGACGTTTTCCTGGCACGTAAAATATCTAAATCGTAAAAAAAGGAAAATGTCAGTTATTTCAGACTAACGGTCATTGAGCAGTGATAGATTTCTTTTTCGTGCCAGCACCTACTACGACACGCGGGTATCGTTACATTTACTCCTACAAGAAAGAGCCTCGGTTAACGTCCCTACGCTCCTTATATAACGCGGCGCCAAGTCAAAAGTACCTCGCCGTGAAGCTCTAGCATGCTGGAGTACGTTACATTATATGGTCTCATCCGAAGGACTGGGGTCCGTTTTACGAAAGAACTTACGACTAAGACCAAAAACTTAAGATTATTGTAAAATTTTGCAAAATTAACAATTCTCTTCGAAATTATCTGTATCAAAATATCTTACCACCACAGGCACTTGTTTCGTATACGGGGTCCCCCTACCTATATTTACCACATATAGGTAGGGAGACCCCGTATACGAAACAAGTGCCTGTGCTCACCACATTCTTTTTAAAAAGTTTAAAAGTAATTTTCGTTATAATGTTAATTAAAAAGTTATATGAATAATTAAACTTGGTCTTAAGTCGTAAATCCTTTTGTAAAACGGGCCCCTGGTCTCCACGTCCCACAGTGGGATTCGAACCCGCGATGTAAGGATCAACTACTTACTTCGCGACTCTAGAGCAGACCACTGCGCCACTAGCCCGAAAAATCTGACGTTTTCCTGGCATGTAAAATATCAAAATCGTAAAAAAGCCAGGAAAACGCAAGATTTTTCGGACTACTGCGCCACGTGTGGTTGAAAAACAGAGATTCTCTGTATTAAATTGGGATTTGTTTTTCATGTCCTTGTTTTAGTTTAAGGAACATTTCTTAGAAACTACAAACCTTACCTGAACAGTATCAAACCTGTATGGGTCATGCATCATTGAATGTACATTACATGTTTTCCAAAAACAAAGACACCAACAACAAATCCCCAGGATATTAAAAAAAAGCTCTTTACGTGAAAACTGTGTCAAGGTGAGCAAAAAATATTTGGATGTCATGTTGTCCTATTCAAACCTGATTCAAAACTTCTTCACACCATAACAAATTGAATTAACCATGTTGTGCTATGGCTTTTGAAAGAAAGTCTCCAAAATGTTGTGCAAAAAAAATAAATGTATGGTTTTAAATAAATGATTTAAATATATCTTTATTACAGAGATTTATATGATACATGTTCAATAAACCTATGTTCAATAATTTCATAATTATTTAACTTCTTTGAAAACCCACATGTATAAAATTGGAAGGTCTAATTTTCAACCATATTTTCCCAAATAGCTAAAGTCCCCTATCCCCTCAAAACCCTTTGTATCTTACCCCCTAATATAAATATTATTAAAATAGAATTAAATACAACTTTGTACTCATTGCAGGACTTTGAATTTTAAAGACAAATCTCTTTCAATATGAATGTAGATTCAAATATGTATATGTACCATTACTTGTAACACAAGATAAACAAAATAAATAGGATTACACATCTTCCAATTACACTGTATATTTCCAAGGTACAACTAGGAGACAAATACGATTAGAACTATTGTCAATCAAATAGACCTAAATTTAACTTACAATGCAATAATTTTTAATTCATTTACTATACTGTTGGAATGAAATGTAGAAAAATTGGCAATTGAAAACAATAATGACAAAACTAAGGACCACAAATGCACTCTGGGATCATATTATGATTGCACTATTCAATCCATATTATCACAGTTATAGCACTTTCTTATACACCTACATTAAATAGTGTTAATGAGGTATTTTCCTGATATTTTTTACTAACTGCATCACTCTGCCTTACTCCAGGAATACTGTCTCCATTTCTTTCACTAAAATTTTGTAGCTTCTACACTCCTTTTCCATTGTAAGGCACAATCAAAATGACTATGATAGCTATGAAAATCAGGATGATGGCCACCCAGTAGGCTACAAAAGATAAAAATAAAAGTCATGAACAGAAAAATAAAGACATGATCATTAGCTATATTGTTCGATTGCATTTAGTGTTGTGTAAATTGACTTTTTTATATCCCCCCAAAGATTTCTATGGTTACAATTAAATTAATGCACTTCAAATAAATTTGTGAATATCAGTGAAATTTTCTGTATGATATATTCTATATTGAAATAAGGAAATCCTAGTACTTTGTGTACACTGAGATATTTTTGCTTTATTGGGTAATTTTGACATATGCTGCAAATGTTTATTTGGTGGATAAGAAAAAAATGCCAACTCCTTTTTGTAATCAAATTACCCAAAACATGCAAAAATAACCTGACAATCTGTATTCTAAATGTAAAGAGTGCATGTAATTCATTTTAATTAATTCATGTCAAAAAAAGATGCTAAATTTAAAATCCTTCACTTTTCTTGTCTTACCACACGTAGCTGACTTCCTGTCCACTATACGAATGTGTCTGGTCTCCTTAATCAGGCGCGTTTTGGTCTGGTCCATGTGATCCCCAATGTCGTCAATCAAGTCTGAAATTACAATTACATGAGGTGTAAAAAAATGTTGAAAACGGTAAAAGAACAACATCCAAGCATGCTTAATATTATAAAAATATGAAGAAAGTGAAATTTGTTTTCCAGCATATTTTAGAAAAAATATATGAATATTCATTTCAAATCATTGTAAAAATTGTTTGTAAATATATCAAGATATCATCAAGATATTTGGGGAAAATGGTGATCTAGTATATTGTGATACAAATTTTTTAGCAATACCCATCCCTAGTAAACATGGTAAATGAAAGTAGCCAATTTTTCACTTTGAGACTGGAAATGGAGAAAGGAGGTCCACCTACCATTTTGACTGTCCACTTCATTCCCAATGTCTATAGCCATCTGCTTCTGTCGTGAGATTACTTTAGAGAGAGACTCCAACCCTCTATCTTGTTCTGTGAAAAACAAAGGAATTTTTTTTTTTATGTTTTATTTTGAAGCTTTTTTCCATTTACATAAATACAAACACATAGCATACAATTTCCACCCACTCACCAACACAATTACACACAATCACACAGTGCACTTTCAAAACTTAAATACCGTATATACTCGCCTATAAGTCGGTCCGCCTATAAGTCGGTTGTCTTTTTTAAGGTTATTTGGCAGGGATTTGCCATTGACCCGCTTATAAGTCGGTACAATTTTTCGCAAGAATCAGATGGCAATTTCTAATAAATGCTATGATGTTTTACCCTAATTTTTAATTATTTTTTTAAGAAATGAAGTCGATATTCAACTTTAAATCATGAAAAAATAAGTACTGTCCTCTTAAGATTAAAAAACATATATATTATGTTTAATCTTATAATACATAAATGATATAATGTATCCATACTTTGTTCAACGATAGCTGTTGAAAATGTTTAAAGAATACTATGATTTGCCATCCAGAGAAATACCTGTCTTTTTATGACTCGCTTATAAGTCGGATATAGAGTTTTGAACTAAAATTTAACTCCCAAAATACCGACTTATATGCGAGTATATACGGTAATTGATATACATAGATGTAAACATACGACAGTTATTCATACAATTTATCAATAAACAAAACAAATGTACCAATTTAGTATATAGATATAAAAAATCAAAAAATACAATTTAAATCACTTGTTGTACACATTATCATACAGGGCCCATTTACTAAGTCTGTTGTCCTTACATTGAAAAACTTTTTCACAATATTTTTCTCTGTTTCTATAATACATGTGTACTTAAATAATCTTACTGCATCAGTAAATAATGGCCTTTTGTCTTGTGATCTTGAATAGTAAATGAATTTTTTTGCAACTAATGTAAGAAAATTTTCTGAGCAACTACATTACCAAGTAAAACAGTTCTTTTGGATATTTTATAATCTTTTTCAATAACATTAAACCATTTTACAAATTCATTCCAAAATTCTTTCCAAAATTCAGTCACATATATACAATCATAAAATAAGTGAATTTATTTTCTCAGTTTCAATATTACAGAATGTACATACCCTTTTTTCTGACAGCTTGACTTTATGAAGAAAGGAGTTGGTAGCAATATAATTCATCAGTAATCGATATTGAAAATAAATTATTTTTGTCTCTTTTGTGCATAATGATGCATTTACAAAATAGAATTTCCATTCAACAAAGGAATTCAGTCAATATATCCTTGTGTGATAGTTTGCGTTGATTACAATGTCCCACCTTGTATAAAAATTTGTTGTTGTTTGCTTTCTTTACAATGCCCCTACTTGTATGCTAGTACATTTGTATACACTTATCCACTGGTTGTGAGTGGGATAGCTCTTTTATCAAACCTGCGACAGAGAACTATTCCCCGAGGGCTTGCCCGAGGGGAAAAGTTCCTGTCAAGGGTTTGATAAAAGAGCTATCCCACTCACAACCAATGGATAAGCGTTTTATTTTACTGATGTATGATACAATTTCTGAGGTTTGAATTTTTTGGAGTAAGATAATTCTGCAAGAATAATCTGAAATCCTGATGACGTCACAATGCTACTGAAGTCATTATGACATCATCAGTTTAAAGATTTATCGCTGGAAATCAAAATTAGCGGCAACAATTGCATGAAAATTTTCCAAGGGTGGATAGTATACACCTATTTACTGGCTATGAAACAATAGCAAGTTTTTTCCCCAAGACAGCAAACTATTTCCCGAGGCGCAGCCGAGGGAAATAGTTTGCTGTCGAGGGGGACGATAAACTTGCTATTGTCCGAATAGTCAGTAAATAGGTGTTTTATTATACCGATGCTGACTTAACTTTTGTTAACTTTTGGAAGTCCAGGGTACACACAATTATGATATTCCATATTATACCGGTGCTGACTTAACTTTTGTTACGTCATAATATATACGCGTCACAATCCATGTAAAAATCAGAATTTTTTCAGAGATGAAAAGCGAGGGAAATCGAATGCTGCCGTTGAATAGTTTGAGGACTATTCACCATGGACAAATAGCACAAAAACTATTTCACGGTAGAGACTGTTTAGAAAAAATAGCATGTTTATTCGTCTTATTTTTATATAGAAAAAATAAACAGAGGTATAATAACAAAAACTATACCCCAAGGTATAGCTTTGCTATGCATGGACTATAAAGGATAGTTATTTTACCTTCTGAACTTTATATCGGAAACATTTTAACAGAAGTATAATAATTTGCTGTTGTTTGCTTTGTTTACAATGCCCCACCTTGTATGATAGTTTGTTGTTGCTGTGCTATCCCCTGATTGTCCATTCCTTCGTACTCCTCTGGTTCATCTCTCACTCCCCATGGATCCCTCCCCCCAAACCCACTGGCACCAGCACCCATCAACGAAGACCTTCAAAATCAAGTTAAACACCATATATTAATGGCAAGAGAAATGTTATAATTTTACTCTTTGTTGATGTAAGTAAAATAAGATAAGTTTTGTTATTTTATGCTTTAATTCAATTAAACATACTTGTCAGATGTAAGAAGAGATGTCAATAAGATCTACACTGTAGTAGCAACACTTGTATTTGCAAAAAAAGTACGTAAGGGTTGCCCGCAACCCTGTGTCTCGCCTGCTGTCGCTGTGGTTAGTAAGAAATGATTGTCTGATAAACTGAAGCATTATACAAAAATATCTGTAAAAGAATGGAAACAATCCTGAAATACAATAATAAAGAAATGGAATCCACTGTATATGTATCAAGTCATTCATGCAGAAAATGTAGGTGAAGATTACCTAATTATGGTACTGATATTGTTGGTTACCCATGATGTGTAGACTGACAAATTATCATGCCACTATAAGTTATAGTTGCTGAGATATGGACCTCCACCATAAATTTATGCAAAGTCACTCATGCGGAAAAATGTAGGTCAAGATGACCTAATTCTGGTACAGGCGTTTGTGGTTACCCATGATGTATCCACTGACAAATTATCATGCCACTATAAGTTATAGTTGCTGAGATATGGACCTCCACCATAAATTTATGCAAAGTCACTCATGCTGTGTTCTTTAAAATGTAGGTCAAGATGACCTAATTCTGGTACAGGCGTTTGTGGTTACCCATGATGTATCCACTGACTAACTATCATGCCACTATAAGTTATAGTTGCTGAAATATGAACCTCCATTATCAATTTAACCAAAGTCATTCATGCAGAAAAATGTAGGTCAAAATGACCTAATTCTGGTACTGATGTTGTTGGTTACTTATAACCTGTACAATGACAAATCATCATGCCATTATAAGTTATAGATGCTGAGATATGGACCTCCACCAAAAATTTAACCAAAGTCACTCATGCAGAAAAATGTAGGTCAAGATGACCTAATTCTGGTACTGACGTTTGTGGTTACCCATGATGTATCCACTGAAATTATCATATCCCTATAACTTATAGTTGCTGGAATATAGGTCTTCGCCATAAATTATCATGAAAAAACTAAGTCCAACTTAAGGAAAAAATACGGAAAAATTTGAATTTTTTTTTTCAAAATCATACTTGGGATATAAATTTTTATCCATACTGAATATTGTGTCCAAATTTCAAGAAGACTGAATAAAATTTGAGAAAGTTATTGCAGTTTATAAAACTTTGACATTTGGGTTAACCAAAAGTTGGACGCCGACGACGACGACGACGGAATCTATGGTCGCTATGTCTCGCTTCGCGACATTCGTCGCAGGCGAGACAAAAATTACATGAACCAGTCTATACAATGGCTGTGGGCTTAATCCAGAATAAATGCTCTGATATATTTATTCACATATGGCTTTTTTATACATAAAAATGGAGAAGAGGTTTAGGAACTGATAATCTTTACTAAAATAGATATTTAATTCATACTTATCATGCTGTTATTAAAAAATTTATTTAGTTTTGTATGACTTTATGCTATCAAAGTTTGACACACCCTCATGATTGTTTTCTTATGTTTATAAAACATAATTTTTTTTTATTTGCCAAACTAAAATTCAAACCTGGATATACCATCAAAAATTATCTCACAGATCTGCAGAATTTGTAGTTTAAATCACAGATATACCTGGATGCACTGGCTTCATTTTTAAAAGCTTGGTCTATCTGTTTCTCCTTTGTTGTTAGGTTGTCCATCATCATTTGTCTACGTTCAACTTCTCTCTGTGTTCTTTAACTGAAGTTAAGGTCAATTTAGTTTTTTTTTAATGGTCAAAACGTACTTTAAAATATTTTTCCTTCTCAAGACATGCTGAAAACTTCTACATGTATGTATCAAAGTTGTTCTAATTTCAGCATAATCATTAAGAAAAAGATTTTTTTTCTCTAAAATTTTTTAAAGGTATTTTACCTTTAAAAATGTAAAAGAAAAAAGAATTGTTTGTCAACCAATTTTAGATAATTTAAACTCAAACAAGTTGATGCGTTAAGTGTTGACCTGTATGTAAGCACCCTACTGTTGTTTCAAAAGTGTGATCATACCTGTTTGAAAACAAACATTAAATCGATTAAAAAAACTAATTGAATCTAATAATGCAGGATACATATGGTAAGATGAAGAGGCTCTGACAAGATTCTGCTTCAGTTTGTTTAATGACTGGGTAAACTGCTTCATAGACACTCGTATCTGGGCAGAAAGCTGAAAAACAAAAAACACTTAGCAATAACAGGGACCTATATACTTAGTATATAGGTCCCTGGCAATAACTAACAAAATCATAAAAAAAGCATAAAACATTTTACATCCTATTCAGTTTTAATCAAACCTTTTTCTATACACTCTCAGAGTCTGACTACTCTTAAAATTTATACATTTAGGTTCTAATCTATATACTCATTGTACAGCTCTTTTTAAAAATAAAAATATATATCTCCTATTTCAGTTGGTTCCTGTTTAATTGGCCTATAAATTTAGGCTTAGCATAAATATCAACCCACAGACGAATAATGTAATGTGATCTTATAATAAGTTAAATTTACAACCAAACCTCGCAATCTCAAACTACTGTAAAAGTATTAAATTTTGCTATGTATTCTTTGGTGAAAAGAAACATCCGCTAATCCAAGTACAATGTTAATATCTTGCACATATACTCATGTACATGAAAATGAATAAATGCGCTACATCAAATCTATTTCCGCCAAATATTGTACAAACCAAATATGATACATTTACAGTATTTGAGATATCCAAAGAGTCAAGTTATCAATGGCATAGGCGGCCCTGAGTTCTTGAAATCTTTTTGTTGCTGTCAGTCATTTGGACTAACTGCCATGTGAAGTTTGTCAGTCCAGACAAATTTCTATCAGTCCAAAAAAAATCAATAAAAAGATGAAAACTGTATTTGAATTTTATTATCAATATAGTGTGTACCCAGCGTCAATAAACACTGCACACTTCATACCGATTTGATCGTCTTATAACAACTTTCATTGAATTCTTGTGGGGTCCATTTTCTTCATAAGTTTTTAATCTTGTTCGATTTTCTCACATGGCTAGTACCTCAGCTCTGTCAACAAACTAGTTTACCAATCATAGTTTGGACCTTGCATTCTTCGAAGAAGCCTTTACTAGAAACAGAAAAGCGTTTGAAGATTACGATCGCTCAGTCTAAATATCAAGAATTTGTACAAATTTTGGTCGAATTGACGAAGTTCCTCTGTCAACACTTACCGGTCATTTGGACAGACATAGAACACAAAGTTATCAGTCCTTGGTCGTTTTTATCAGTTTTGGCTACAGGACCGAAAAATTTCAAGAACGCTGTAGATGTCAGAATCAAATTGAAAGTGGGGAGGGGGATAAACCAACAAAAAAGGTAAACACCAATTTTCAATGCCTATATTAATTATGTATAATGTGCAAAAAAGCCGGTTCATATGTCTGTGAATGGTAAAAAATTAAAGGAATATGTCATGTAGTTAGGACTACCAAATCACTTCCACATATCGATGGCATTTAAGATCACCAAACTCTATCTGTATGTTCCTCCACAGAAATCAATGCATATATAGTTGATGTCCATGTCATCATTACCTTGGTGTATTGTGAACTGGTCCTGTTGTGCTTGTTTCTCTCTGTAATGTTTTCCATAAGAGTTTGACCAAGTCTTGCACATGCATCATACTCGGCTAACCTGAAATTTATATTCCTTTTAAACTATCATGATACTAAAGAATACATTTGGTCCTAATCGACTAAACATCAGATTTTAAACATAGGACACTGATACAGATAGGTCTGATCAGGATATAACAATAACCTTATTCAATACTTTTTGACTGTTGAATTTGACAGTGCTAAAGACTGTTTCTACTTTTTAATATGGAAACACTATCTTTCTATCTATTGACTTCCACTATTGCAGATCGTTTAATTTAGCGTTAATGATCTTAAAAGTGTGTACCAAGTGTCGCTCGCCATGTCTTCAACGTCTTGTGATCCTTCTCTGACAGGAAGTTTACATTTTCTACGTGGGGCATGCGCATACCCGATTTTCATTTGGTGTTCCTCTGATTTTTTCATATTGATACATTGAGAAGATTCCGATGGGGTAATTGGAACGCAACCTTTGTCCCCTATTTCTAATAATAAACTGGACCGTGTGAAAATGTTCACTTTACGAGGGTAAATACAAGAGAGTGTATCGGAATGCGGTACAAATCTTACGAGAAGACAGCGTAAAGTGATGAGGATAACTTTTAAAAAAGTTGTCAAGACTTTGATTTCCATCAGCGGCTTTCTTTTATTGGTTGTGTTATTCTACTGGGACAAAACTTCATCATTGAAAAGTTTACAAACTTTGGAAGATGGACATGGCGGCGAACAAGAGCCACTTGTTGAATCGTTCGGAGGTGACATTGTGCGGCCTGATAGCAAAGTTTTTAGAAACCAGAGAAGTGCCAAATCATTTAGTCCCGATACTGATTTATATAAACCTATTATCAAAGAAAAAAAGAATACAAAACTTTCTTATAAAAGTTTGCCGAAAAGTGAAACCAAGGCCACGGATATAAACGATGTGTTTATTTCAGTTAAAACGACATCATCATTTCATGAGACGAGAGTGAAGCTTCTTTTGGACACATGGGTCTCAGCTTGTAGAGAACAGGTCACTCATCGGCTCATTACAAAAATTTATTAAGATTATTATGAATTTTTGTAATTAGCAGTGTTAAGCATGCATATTGAAAAAATGCTGAATTCTAAATAAAATATTAGGGCAACAGTTGAACCCCGATATCTCGAACTCGATAGAAGTGAGTAAAATAATCGAGATATTCGAGATATAAACATGATTAAGGCTGAAATGCTAAAAGAAAAAGTTATTGAGACTTTCATAAATTTGAAATATCCATGATATTTGAGATATTCTTGTTCTAGGTATCCATGCAAGTTCAACTGTATAACAATGAATGTATAAAAGTTTGTGATTTTCTGAAAATTAGTATTACATGTATATTAGAAAAGAAGTCACCCTCTGTATAAAACTGTCCAGCCAAATTAACATTCAGGCCAACGTTTTGTTGAGAGGTTCTGTTACCCAAGTTGCTTCTCTGTTGATTTCGAAAAGAAAAAATTGTTGAAAACCATAGGGTTTAATCTCGGCAAGATTTTTCATAGATATTAAATATCTTGGACTGACTTCTCTTCTGAATTTCAGACCAGTGAGTGCCACACAAATAAAATGAATTCCCTGCATGCTGCTTCAACTTTTTAGCTTTTGACATCCTTTTAATACCATGTCACTATACAACTAAAACTTTTACTTTTAAGAGGTTTTAATTAATCCACTATCCAATCAAAATGAAGTTGATTTTAATTTTGTAGCACTGACACATCTCTGACTCTGAAAAGTTCTAGCAAAAGCTGCTTCAGATTAATTTCCTTCGTGTCCCTCAATAATAAATTCCTATACTAGAAAAAAAAACATTAAAAAAAAAACAGTACAAACTATAGTTGTAACTTTTTGATGTGAAATGTTTAATAAAATATGTCATCACCAAAAATATCAATTCAAAGTTATTGAATAGAAATCAAATTTTTACGATTTTTTTTTATTTTTAGAATAACAATATGCTAAATACAGCTAAATATGACTGTTAATGTATAGCGAGTTTGATAAATTGGAACAATTGTTTTGTTTGGACAGTTTTTGCATGTAAAAATCCTATCATCTTTCATTTTTTGATGAGTGTTTTTTGTTTCTTGTAGACTTACATTTTCACTGACAAGGATGACCCGTCTCTCAGCGAGATGATGCCAGGTAGATTTCCATGAACTTTCTAACCTTGTTAACATGTTCAAATGAAGATTTGAAAATAAAATTTAAAAAAATTAAAAGATGATCTTCATGATATATTCAAGGCATAATTCATGCATTTTTTGGTTATCTTATTTCACTTAATTTATAAAAAGAATTGTACTTTACATGTTTAACAAGAAAATATTTGTAATAAATTGTTAAAATTTGACTTTTTTGAAAATCTTTAAATATAAATAAATAATAAGTTAAACATATGCTTCACAAGAACAATTGAGCATATCGTTATTGGACTATGGTTGTATTGTTGCACATTTTTTTGTTGAGATCTCTATATTTTACTCAACTTTTGAAATTTCACTAAGTTCACTGAGCCATAACCCTGAACCATCTGATAATGATATTGAAAGTTTACATTTAGTCACGAACTCATGATAGTGATAGGGGTAACATTCCCTGTCAAATCAACTCATTTACCAAGTAAACTGTTCCAGCTTGGTGGGCCATGACGTTTAGGCCCGATAATTCACCAAGATGCTTCTATTGCTATCTTGTTCCATTATGCCCCTGGCAGTTGTCAAATTAAATTAAATCAATACTTGTACATGTACATATGTATGATCAGATACATCAATACTGTATTCTGAGAATCTGAAATTGTTTATTTAATATTTACATTTACATTTGTTTGAATGCTCTGCTTCACCTAGTTTAGATTAAACATGTGATATATGTATAAATGCTGTTGCTGACTAAATTTTGATCAGATTTGTAAGCAATGTAGAATATGTAATTCTTTATAAAATATAAACATATATACTGCATTTATATGATCTAGAACTATTTAAATTTTTGTTTGTTTTTACTTTTAAGATGGCCATGTGATCAACACAAACTGTCCAGAAAGTCACTATAGGTATGTGTTCCAGAGAGGTTTTTTTCATGTATAGTTGTACTTTTAATTAAATACAAAATTTTGAAGTGCTTAATTATGAGGGAAAAAAATGAATGACCATTGAATCTTAAATTGCTGATGGGTGTAAGGCTTATAAACCTTACCCTAACATTTTCTTCATAACCCTACACACACACTGAAATAGTTACTTTGTCATGTTTGTTTCTAAAAGGTAAAAGGGATTACATAAATTTTAGAAAGACAGTCTGTTATGCTAGTAAAAAAAATGTTTGCTAATTACAGCCATTAATAAATTTGATGAATAGCTTTAAAAATGTAATAAACTTTTCATGCCTTTCATGTACAATACCTTCAAACTTAAAAAAATATGGCCAATGGCAATTGACTAAAGTTCTAAAGATGTACCGGTACATATGTATGGTGGTGTTTTTATGCAAATTCCTTAAAAATTTAAATTACAACAAAATTAATTAGAATGTGACTCAGCAGTTAAAATACGTTTATTGTACACCAATACACTTTCTGCCTTTTAGGAAATCCCTTTGCTGCAAAATGGCCAAAGAGTTTGACTTTTTCATAGACTCAAAAAAAAGGTAATGTTTTACATGCACAGAAATATTTATGCCACAAGTTACATCATTCTTGTAAAAATTATATCTTGATTACCAGAATATGTGTTTTAAGAAGAAAAACATTTTTGTAACCAAATATCCATGTAATAATGTTTTTGTATATTATCTTAGCCTGAAATCAAGAAAGGTAACTGTTGTGTTGATTTTGTCTCACTAACATAATACGAATGGTAATCATTTAAAATTTTGACAATGTCATTTGTGTTTATTGGACTTTTTGATACATGTATTAAAAGTAGCTTTTTAATAAATAAGAGTGATTTTCAGATTTCAATTTTGGTTCAATTAATTTCCAAAGAGTGTTATTTTCAGTTGGTTTGACATTTTTCCAGAAGTATTCATTGTAACACTATATGTGAATATTTGTAGGATGCTAGAGGAATGTCCCAAAAATGAATTTTTTCAATTTGTGTGGGAGAAAGAATTATTTATGGAATATTTTAAAATAGTGAAACTATTTAAATATACCCCCCTAAAAAAAATCAGTAAAATCAGTATTTTACCTCCTCTTAGGGAAACACATCTACTTCAATCATACATTACTTTTTAAAACCTGGCCAAAGGCTCAATTGACTAAAGTTCTTAACATTTTGTACCGGCGTCCGTCTGGTGGTGTTTGTTTTTCACATTTTCAGACTTCTTAAAAATTTGAAATTACAACCAAACTTGCCACAAAGCATCCTTGGTTGAAGGGAATTCAAGTTTGTTCAAATGAAGGGCAACGCCCTCATTCAAGGGGAGATAATTGGGAATTAATGAAAATTTGGTGACATGTTTTAAAAATCTTCTTCTCAAGAACCACCATGCCAGGAAAGATGAAAACTGAAAATTTGATGTACATATACAATTTAGTTTTATATACCTTTATTCATGGCCGACTAAAGTTTTACATAAAAATTATATAGGAAAATTCTTTAAAAATCTTTGCTGCAAAATGACAGAGCCATAATTCATCTTTTATATGGAAGCATCCTCAAATGTAAAAGTTTGTTCAATGTTGAATGTAGGGCAGGGCCAAATGGCTACATGTTTTACATAGAAATATATATGAAAATTCTTTAAAAATCTTCTTCTCAAGAATGACAAAGCCATAATTCATCATATTTATATGGAAGCATAGGTTGTGTAGGTTCAAATTGGTTTCAAGTAGAAAAACATTTTTTACATAAAATATATAGGAAAATTCTTTAAAATCTTCTTCTCAAGAATAGCAAAGCCATAATTCATCATATTCATATAGAAGCATCCTCAGGTAGTGTAGATTCTGATTTGTTCAAATCATGACCCCCAGGGGTAGGGCGGGGTCAAAATGGCTGACCAAAATTTTACATAGAAATATATAGGAAAATTCTTTAAAAATCTTCTTCTCAAGAATAGCAAAGCCATAATTGATCATTTCATATGACTTTTTGGTAGTGTAGATTCAACTTTGTTAATAAATGACCCGTGATTTTCAGATTTCCAATTTTGGCCAACCAAACTTTTACATAGAAATATATAGGAAAATTCTTTAAAAATCTTCTTCTCAAGAATAGCAAAGCCATAATTGATTATATTCATATGGAAGCATCCTCAAATAGTGTAGATTCAAGTTTGTTCAAATCATGACCCCTGGGTGTAGGGCGGGGCCAAAATGGCCGACCAAAGTTTGTTCAAATCATGACTCCGGGGTAGGGTGGGGCCACAATGGCCGATCAAGTTTTTACATAGAAATATATAGGAAAATTCTTTAAAAATCATCTTCTAAAGAAAGCAAATCCATGATAAAATCATGGGAATATTTTATTTAAACTTTTCAATAATAAACCAATTTCTACTTTTTCAACCACAGTGCTCATACATTACTTTTTGAATATAGCTTAAGTTTATGTCCTTTAAAAAAAAACTTAATGTAATGATATAAATGAATTCATTTTGACATTGTTGCCTTGTGATTGACAGATGGTTTTGTCACGTGGATGATGACAATTATCTCAACACTGATCAGCTGGTAAAACTCCTACAGAAGTATAACCACACAGACAAATGGTATTTAGGCAAACCCAGCCTAAATCACCCCCTAGAAATCCAGAGTAGAACTAATGAAGGGGTAGGTATAGCATTCCACTGATCAATAGTGACCAGAGGCCTGTTCAACAGAGCGAATCTTCGTAAACGTTCGCAAAAATTCCCTATACCTCCAATAGAAATGTTCATGAGCACTCTCTCTGTTGAACAGGCCTCAGGTACCCCTTTGTTAGAGTTGTCCAAAGTTGAACACTCCTATAAGTTATCTCTGATATACGTGAAAACTTGTACCACTTGGTGATGATTTTCTTGAGATTGGTTCATAATATTCATGGAAAAATATGATGGAGTTATAAAAGTCTGATTAAAATCAGACCCTTTCATCCATTCAAGTAGATAAATGTCATGTACCTACTCTTGAGTTATGAACTGTGTGAATGTATCAAAGGCTCTTGGTTTAATCAGATTGGAGTTGTAAAAATATTTCTACAGTTTCAAATGTTGTATATATAATTAATGGATTTCCTTATTCTTTGTTGGGTGAACTTGAAATAAGCAATAATTATGATCTTGTTACTTTTGACTGACTTTCAGACTCGGTGCTAATTACTGGTATACAATGTACATTTAGTTTGCATTGATAAAATTATCATATATATTTCCAGCATTTTACTTTTTACATCTTTCCCATTAATTAAGTCATTATGCTTAGTACCAATGATAACCCTCTTTTCTTCACAAAATTCTTAAAATGTTCATTGGATCGGCAAATTGTAAATTAAAAAAAAAAAACATCATTATTTAAAGGCTTAATGAAAAGTTTTGACTTTTGTTTTTTGCAGCAAAAGGTAGCATTCTGGTTTGCCACAGGTGGTGCTGGATTCTGTATCAGCAGAGCTCTTGGTATCGCTATGGTACCAGAAGCTGGGTAAGAATTGAGGCCTTGACTGAGAGAGAGAAAGAGAGAGTGAGAGATGAATTCAGTGGGACCACTAAAATTACTTGGTCCATATGCCTAAGAGCAGAGATATTCTGGAAAAATCTACTTAATGAAAATTAATTTAACGGGTCTCAATAGCTTTATTTTAATTTTTAGCCTTTGGTTTTTGAAGGATCCAGAAACTTTGTATAACGGTACATAAGTTTAGATAAAAATACATGCCTTTGAAACCTTCTGAAAGTCTCTTCTTGTATTCATTTTCTGGAAATAGAACATGTGCAAAAGTTGCTCTATGTATGGGATTGATATTGTTAATTTTTTTTCAGAGGTGGGAAACTAACCAAAGTTGGGGATTCCATTCGGCTGCCAGATGATTGCACAGTGGGATACATTATAAGTACATATATGTATCAGATGTATTAATCATTACATTAGTAGGGTTATTTAGACTATTAATTTAAGTCAAACTTATTATTTTCAATATACATTACAAAGAGTATAAGGTTTTTGGATAAGAAGTTGAAATCGTGAAGTATTTTAAGTGAGTATTCCACCGTTTCATTTGTGTATAACTATGATCTATTGCCATTGAAAGATTCAGAGAATACACATTAGTGTCATGCCATGTAGAAAATCAAAAAAGATATTGAAAGTACCAAACTTGCTTCAGTTGATACATTTTCCAGTTGAAACAGGTTAATGTTTTTGGTGCAGGTCTTATCTCCAAGTAACTATAAGCCCCATGTTGATATCCAGAAGCAAAGAGTATGATTTGAATGTACTTTTCCTGTAAAGATAACTTTTTTTATGTTTCAGGTCACCTTTTAAAGGTTGAACTAACTCCAGTTGAACTATTTCATTCCCATTTAGAATCTCAGTCCAGAATTAAGGACCCTAAAAAGCATGTAAGTTTCAATTAAGTCCAGTTATCATTTTATCTTGTACTATAAACCTTTCTAGCTATAAAATGGGTTTATACGAGGGTTGATCCAAAAGTTCGTGGAATTTCTTCATATTTTAATTATTTTTCAGTGGAATTGGTTGAAAATTACAAATGAAAATATAGACACTTGATGAATATTTTAAATTAAAAAACATTTTAAATATCTTTGATAGTAACTTTATGGCAGTTGCCATAGAAACGGTTGTTTGGAAATGCGGGGGAGACATCAACGCTTTTATTATCATTTAAAATCTTAATTCGTGAAATAAGAATTAAACCGCCCTATGTGTTATATAAAAGGAAAATTATGTCATTATTACGATTGCTTGATCTTTTATAAACCTTTGTGTGAGATTTTTACTGGATATTTAGTTTATAAGTTGATGATTTATTGCTCATCTTTAAGTTGTTAGTTAATGTCAAATTTTGGTCAAGTCACACGTTTTGTGAAAATCCCGGGATCACTCGATCTTAAACGCATATATTATTGACATAGGCTTAGGAAAATGCATCTAGTTACTGGTTTTCCAGTGGCATAAGAAATTTAAGGAAAATAGAACGTTGATAAAAGGTGTGGTCGCTTTTTAGAGGCTCTGTTCAAGTACGTATCCCCCTAGACAAATTAAAAGCGTTAATGGACCTTGTCGGCTACCATTCTGATCTTGACATTGCTACTGAAATTGGAACACCATATGGAAAGATGGGTAGTATTTTGAAATATGTGTAAAAAATGAAGATAAGTTGGTGCGAGAGGATACCCAGGCCTTTCTTAAGAAAAAAATGGAGAAAAAGACAGCATTTTGTAGAATTTCGTATTATACTTGGACATTTGGGAGAGATGCTGACGTGACGTGACATATCTAAGTTGACGTTACGTCGAAGTCTCCCCCGGGTTTCCCAACTATCCATTTTCAGAAAGCTCGTGTGACCTTATTGTTGATTGGAAAGTGGTGAAATTTTCCAATATTGTTGCATTATGGCTCTATATTATGAATATGCCTGTTGATTGATTTCATCAAATAACAATAAAATTTTAGAAAGAAATTCCACGAACTTTTGGATCAACCCTCGTAAGTGTATGTTATATAACTAACAATGTATATCAGAAATATTTTTTAGCACTGAATATATGAATAGTATACATAAAATGTGCAGAAGAATTAAGCACAGTAAAACATTGTCTCTATTGCTCTTGTTTTTGGTTGTAGATTACTATGAGTTATCATGGTCCCAATGTGGTCAGTGTCCCTGGTTTCAGTTTGAAGGAGGATCCCACAAGGTATTTATAGATGAATTATAGGTACAAGTGTCATAAAAATTATACAAGAAAAACGATACTATCACATTAACTATACAATATCAGATAAAATGATAACAATGGCAGGTTAATAAAGGCTAATAAAGACATACAAATTCCAAAAATATAAATTATGTGATTGTTTTGCAATACTTGTACATATTTATAGTTATATTTAACTGGCTACCCTGTTCACTGCTTGCCCATTGGGATTTGATACCAGTAAGGAGTGAAATTTTTGTTTGTGGGGGTGGGGTGGTGTGTGGAAGTTGCCTCTAGCAAAATGTTAGAGCAGTAGTAAGGTGTTGAAATTTCAATGTGCTACTGATTTATCTTTTGTTTTTATTTATTATTTGCTAAATCTACCAATGATTTAAGATTTTCCTCACATTAAATATTTGGCTTTTAAATGTGACTTTTGATTTCAAGGTAGTACATGTATGTTGTAAGTTTCAGTTGCTTAACACCCATGATATATGTTACTTAAAATATCATTGTTACATGAAGTATGGTAGATCATTTTGAAAATAAAATGCACGACAAATGAGTTAAGAATGCTAATGATGCTGATATTTGAAGATTAACTTTTTTCAGATTTAAATCCATTCACTGCAATCTGAATCCACAAAATGAAATGTGTGAAAATTTCCCATCGGAGTGAAATCAAGATCTCATCAAAGTTGTATTTAAAATTCATTACAAAACTATTCACGTTAATGACCATATTTTAATATTGAATTATTTATGTATATTTATGAAGTTTAACACTATACTTTATTTATATACATACAACTTAAATAATCTTGCCAGGCAGCCTAAAACATAGTTTAACAATGTTGAATAGATGTTAAATTTGTAACTGAATAATATTTTTGGGTATTGTTTAACAAAGATAAAGTTTATTAGCTAGATACTACATGTACTTGTTGCTATCCGTTTGCATAGCAAGGTTATATCGCAACATTTTTATTCAGAATTTGAAAGGGAAGAATTCATACTGTAGAGAAATTTTATATATTTTTTCATTCATGTTTGATATTTTCAGCATTCATTTTCTACTTTATGGGAACAAAGTGCCTGTGATATATAATATACATGTATATTTCATTGTGTTGAAATAGATGAGCTACATATATTGTATTTAATGCTGATTTCTTTCTATGAACTTTATTATTTCTCCTGAGGTTTCATGTTATTTATTTAAAAATTTTATAAATTTAAGAATGCCTGTATTTTTGTTGAGGTAGATAATATCTATATCAGGACAACTAATATGTCCTTTTGGGGGAATCAAGGAGACTAATTATAAATTATAAAGACCGGTAATTTTTTGTTACTCACTAGTTTACTTAATGTCTCACATCTATTTACAATTAAACCAAAGCTCTAGAAATCCACAAACATTGCTCACTTAAGTGAAAGGTAGTATAGAAAAAAGTTATTTTACTAATATTATTGAACAAAAGATATTTTTTTGACTTTGTTACATGTACATGAATTTATATATTAAAAAATTTGATTTACTGTGAACAATCCTACATTATACATAAAGTTCTTCCATTGCTGCATGTGCTTCCATTATTTGGTATTGGAAATCTTGTTATATCCATATTACTTTTTTCAATCATAAAAATATATTTTTATATTGACTGCACATTCAGGTAAATTTTGTTCTTGTCACATTATTAATATGTGTGTGTATTTTACTACAATTGATAATTATCCAACTTCATGCATGACTTCCAGTATCTGTCCCTATGAAAATAATATAGACAATTTTTTTTAAAAATGTTTACAAAAGGTTGAACAACAACTTTTAGTAATTCTTTTTTTTTCTGCATTTACCCAATCCTGTGTGATGGTGCAATGGTTGATATATATAGAGTTTAAAATATCTTAGAATTTAGCATTCAAAGTGCCTTATGAGAAAAAGATAGTAGCAAAATGTGAAAATTTTGAACAAATGTTTTAATTTTCATATATTTAGTTTATTATAGGTCTTCGAAGAAGGGAGGGCATATTGCTTTGCTGCTGTCTGTCAGTTGGTTTGTCTGTCTGTTGGTCCATAATCAGTTTCCATTCATTTTTTACCATTTTGGACAGAGTTATGCCCCTTGGACTTAGAAAAATTCCAATAATGAGCAGTTTACGTTCATTTTCTTTGCAGAGGTTGCACATATTGAAATGAAATTTATCATAAGAATATCCAGGTCAAGTTTTGTTTTGGGTACAATCAAGCCATTTTCGACAGAGTTATGCCCCTTGGACATAGAAAAATTCCAATTATTTAGGGGAGGGTGGCATAAGTGTTTTACAAATGTCACTTGTTGTAAAATAATTTGTGTGTGCAGTACATAAAGTATTAAAGGAAGATAACTCTATGAATGAATGACATATGTGTAGCTTAAATTACCTTATTATGTTGTACACAAATTTAATACTATAAACTTCACAAGTGTACAAGGCCTCTTCATGTCATGACAATATCAAATTTAAAAAGTGGGGAAAAAAATCCCTAGAATGTTAAATGTAATCCAGGGTCCTTACTTTAGAAATAGATTCTGGCCATTTGCTTTGTAGGATTTCTAGGATTAAGTAATTTTTATAAAACCAAAATTCAATCATGAAACATTCCATACTTGTCTGCTAAATCCATATGGTAACAGTAGTGATTCATGAATATATTATTTGTACATTTGTTTGTATACTGTGAAATCACTCATTTCCGTGGGGGTTTTCAAGGTATGAAGAGACACATACATTTATGGCCATCATGATATGTAAAATTTCATGTGCATACATGTAACTACTAAATATTTTTCAACTATAAAAAATCTCCACAAACCAATATTTTCCCTTAAAATTCAAAAATTTTACACCAAGAAATTATAGGGTTTTTCAGTATGCTTTTCCATATAGCTCATTGATCTTCTTCATCTTTTTTTTTTAAATTTTTTGAATAAAATAAAAAAATAATATAAATTTAATGCCCTGAAACTAGTAAGTTATAAAGCCTTAAAAAACAAAGAATATGAGAGAGTCATTCCTCTGTAAAATTGCAGCTATTAATTGTTATGCCTTTATGATATGTATATATGTGAGAAAATATTTTGTCTAATTATTAAATTCTACAATATCATAAACATGTATATACATTTAAGTTTTTCTTTTAAAAAAATTAAGCTTGTTTTTCTATAGATATTTTTACTAATTAATTTAGAAATGGTCTTTATATAATTATATTTCATTTTTGTTAAAAAATAAAATGGTCCATTTAACTTTTGGGAGGGTTGGTATTTGAACAATTATTATATATTTTTGAAGTAAAATGTTTTATCAAAAGAATAATTTTTATTTCCATAAAATTTTCTGAAAATTTCTTTAAGAAATTTTTTGATAACTTTATGATTATAAGGGATGAGTTACTGTGTATAAATTATAAATTCTCTCTTTGAATCAATATTATTATTATACTGAAAAATTTTAAAGCCTTAGATCGGTAAGGATATAATTATTCTGAAGCATGTGCTCTTTTGATATGCCTCTTAGTTCTTTGGAAATCACAACTGTATTTTCTTAAGCAGATGAAGATGAAATTTTATTCTTTAAGTGGATTCTTATTTTGGAATGAATATTTTGTTTCGTGCGCTTTTTGGTTTTTTAGGGACGATTTGTAATACACCTTTTTTCCCTTGATATTTGTGTCTATTTTAACATTTCTTTCCTTATTGATGGGACCAAAACTCATCTTGAATGCGGTATATTATACAGCAGTAGAGGGTCTGGTGTTACCGTGAATATGTTTGTTATTTAAGTTTCTTTACAGCATTTGACAAAAATAAAAATGTTGAAAAAACACTTAGTCAAGTTTTATTTCTTTTTGGGGTAGCAACATGCTCTGTTATTAACATTTACCTTACCTTATGTTGATTCTGCCCGCACCTCCTCTCGTTGCTCTATTATATTGGCAGCTTCTTTATCTTGGTACATGTACCGGTATTTCAACTAGCCTTTTTTAGCTCACCTGAGCCGAACGCTCAAGTGAGCTTTTCTGATCACATTTTGTCCTCGTCCGGTATAATCATATTTGTCTGTCCGTCCGTCTGTAAACTTTTCACATTTTTGACTTCTTCTCAAGAACCACTAGGCCAATTTTGACCAAACTTGGTACAAAGCATCCTTGGGTGAAGGGGAATTTAAATTCTTAAAATGAAGGGCCAAGTCCCATCACAAGGGGAGATAATCAAGAAAAGACAAAAATAGGGTGGGGTCATTAAAAAATCTTCTTCTCAAGAACCACTGGGCCAATAAGGCTGAAACTGATGTGGAAGCACCCTGTATGTTTCTAAATTGTTCAAATCATGACCCCCGGGGGTAGGGCGGGGCCACAATAATGTTTTACATAGAAATATAAAGGAAAAATCTTTGAAAATCTTCTTCTCAAGAACCACTGGGCCAGATGTGTCTTTCAATCAACTTGTTCAAGTCATGACCCCCAGGGATAGGGCGGGGCCACAATGGGGAATCAAAGTTTTACATAGAAATATAAAGGAAAAATCTTTGAAAATCTTCTTCTCAAGAACCACTGGGCCAGAAAAGCTGAAACTGATGTTGAAGCACCCTGGGATAGTGTATGATTGTTACAATGAATAAATGAATCAAAGTTTTACATAGAAATATATAGGAAAAATCTTTGAAAATCTTCTCAAATGGGCCAGAAAAGCTGAAACTTATTGGAAGCACCCTTGGATAGTGTAGATTCTAAATTGTTCAAATATGACAGGGGTGTAATGGAAAGTGTGTATAAAAAATCTAAAAATCTTCTTCTCAAGAACCACTGAGCCAGAAAAGCTGAAACTGATGTGGAAGCACCCTGGGATAGTGTAGATTCTAAATTGTTCAAATCATGACCCCCAGGGATAGGGCGGGGCCACAATGGGGAATCAAAGTTTTACATAGAAATATATAGGAAAAATCTTTAAAAATCTTCGCTCAAGAACCACTGGGCCAGAAAAGCTGAAACTGATGTGGAAGCACCCTGGGGTAGTGTAGTTAACAAATAAACAATCAATCAAAGTTTTACATAGAAATATATAGGAAAAATCTTTGAAAATCTTCTTCTCAAGAACCACTGGGCCAGAAAAGCTGAAACTTATGTGGAAACACCCTTGGATAGTGTAGATTCTAAATTATTCAAATCATGACCCCCGGGGGTTGGGCGGGGCCACAATATGTATTACAAGGGGGAAATCTGGTAAAGAACAATATGACAAAAGATTCTCAGGTGAGCGATGTGGCCCATGGGCCTCTTGTTCTGGCGTATGGTCCATATTCCTCGGTATAATCATATTTGAGGGTGATGTTCCCAATATTTGCCCAGTCTGTTTTCAAATTGATGTACAGTTTTTGCTAGTACTACGGTGTCTGTCAAGCTATTCCATAATTTAACTACTCTGTTGGCGAAGCTGTATTTTCTAACATCTCTGTTATATCTATGTTTCACTAAATTACAGCCGTTTCCTCTAGTGATATGTGTTTCAATCAACTGAAGTAATGTAGATGTAACTTTTTTGGTCGTGTTCACCAGTGATTATTTTATTTAAAATAAATGCTTCAAATTCAATCATATTCCCTCTCATTTGCTGTACATATTTCAATGTAGACAGAATACATGTATTGGAAAGTGTGTAAAGTTCTTGGATGTATAAACACCTGTAGTAAAATAAAATATTTGTTATCCAATCATCTAGAATTTTATGATGAAAATTCAATGCATAAATAATAAATTTGAATCGGATTTAAACTCATACACATGAATTAATTAGTAATGCATGTACCAAAGTGGTATTTCTGTAATAAAGTGAGCCCCTTCTCTCCACCCTCTCTCTCTCTCTCTATCTCTCTCTCTCTCTCTCTCTTGTGACTTCAAAAAAATCCTTATTTTTTCTATTTTACCTGAAGCAAATGAAATAAAGCTCTAATTAAGAAATAGGCGTATTGTAACAATTTCTAGAAAAAAGAAAGAAAAAATAAATATGAAAACTTTCTTTAAAAACTTAACTTTATTTAGCACAAAATATACGTTTTTTTTTCTCTCAGCACATTTTTATTCGACATGAATATAAATTTTAAAAAGAATTAAAATATTGACATTTAATATTAAATGAGAGAAGAGGGTAAGGGGGCCTGATATCGCAGACAGGCAAGCCAGGGTTATCTCTCGTTAGCTGCATAAAATACAAGTGACGTCGACATCCGGCATAGAAAAATGTAAACAGAAAAGACAAGCCAAAACACATAATCTTTGTGATGCAGTTCAATTCAGGTCACCATTTTAATCATAGGATATATGGGGTAAGTATGAAAACTCTTAGAAATATATGAAAAGCATACTTGATACATTCAAACACAGATACTTAGAAAGATAGGGAAGGATGTTAGTGTCAATAGAGGGAGATACAAAATCAATATCTAGGCTCATCATTTTATTATTTATGCATGCAAACATTCCAAGACAAATCTGTATAAAACATCAGAATTTTTATAGCATTTATTTATTGTTTTTTCTTGTACAACATGCTTTATTGCTTGTGACCGAGAAAAAAAAAATGTCATTATATATACCAGAAAGTTCTGTGGAACAACGAACAAGGTCAATGGCCTCAATGTGCAAGGACTGTGCAACCTAACATTTAGCTGCAGATCTGCAGCTACCTAACATTATGTGTTCACTGATATTTTTTTCTTCACACAATTCTTTACACGGGAATTTAAAAACCGATATAATTTATTGAAAATGTGTCAAAATTTTAAGTTTAAAAATGTTACATTAAACATAATTTTTGACTTTTTAACATTATGTGTTCACTGATATTTTTTTCTTCACACAATTCTTTACATTGGACATGTTGGAATTTAAATACCGATATTGAAAACGTGTCAAAATTCAAGTTTTAAAAATGTTACATCAAACATGATTTTTGACTTTTTAAAGTTATGCGATATCGATATAATAAATAAAAATATTGAAAACGTGTCAAAATTTCACTTTAAAAATCTTTAACATGATCTTTGACTTTATGATGTGCGTCTCTTTTATTTTCAGAACTTGTTTAAGTGATGAACGTGCATCTCCATTACTTTCCAATATGAAATGTAAGGTACATCCAGACCAAGATAGTGGGGTGCTTTGTTGTCAACAGTGCGAGGAAAATGTTTGTATGAAATGCATTAGTACGGAGAAGCACCATGGTCACTCGTTTGTTGCAGCCAGTGAGATGGTTGTCTCAATGAAAGACCAATGTTGTGAGCAAATCAGTAAAATTAAGGAGACTGTCATTCCAAACTGTCGTCTAGTTGTAGAAGAATTGGGTAAAAATCTAGAAACGAGTAAGCAAATGTTATCAAAAATTAGATCAACCATGACGTCTAAAAATCGGCAGTTGAAAGATTTGTTAGACGAATTTTCATCAAGGAATATGAAGGATATAACAGACATAGAGCAAATTCTTATAAATGAATATAAGGCGGAAGAACACAAAATGGCTGAACACATAGCTCTGTTACAAGAAGTTGTAAAAGAATATGAAAAGAAAGGAAAGAACGTTGAATCTGGTGAATTAATGGGTATTTACAACAGAATCCAGAAACTGAAAGAAATTCCCAGCTTACAATTGCATCATGATCTTCCTTCCTTTGAAGAGGGGGAGCTGAATCCTGAAACTTTGGAAGCTTTATTCGGAAAGCTATTCATTCCAGCATCCCTACAGGGACCATTGCAAAATATCCATCCAAAGAAACTCAAACTCGCTAAGAAAATCCAGAAAGTGAAAGCCATTCATGTTCCAGATATTGATAGATGTCGGCATATTTCTTGCATGAAGTCAAACAAATGTTGGATAGGCGATGAGCTAGGAAATTTGGTAGAAATTGATCCAAAGGGTAACGAAATCCAGAAGATTAAGACTCATCATTACAAGCAACAACCCACTGGATTCCATGCAGTCACAAAGGATGATGAATTGCTTTTCATCGACCAGTATGATGATACCATTTCCAAACTCATTCCAGGGAAGAAGAAGAAGGTCCTTGTAACCTTCAAAGGTTGGACACCAATCAGCATTCACGTGTCTCACGTGACCTCTGACCTTCTGGTAGGAATGATGGATGATAAAATGGAAAAGGCCAAGGTTATTCGCTATTGCGAATCAGGAAAAGAACTGAAGCAGTACGAATTCGACGAAAATAGCAAGAAGCGTCTTTACAGCTGTCCTCATTATGTTGCCGAAAACATAAATGGCGACATCGTAGCGTCGGATTGGGAGAAACAAGTCGTAGTTGCCGTAGGTCTGACCGGAAACCATCGCTTTGACTACGATGCTGAGGGCGGACATCCACCGGGAACCATTTTCGAACCTAGCGGAATCTGCACCGATGTCCTGGGAAACATCTTGGTGTGCGATAACAACGACCACATGGATGACAGCGTCCACATGCTGGACAAAGATGGAAGGTTCCTCTGCCTCATCCTCCGTCTGCCGTCTTCTTCCCTTGAGAGGAGGATCAGAGCTATCGCGATGGATGACAAGTACAATCTGTGGGTCGGGGATATCGACACCAATGAAATCAGAGTGTACAAGTACATAGAATGACAAATACGTTACATGAAGTTGTATTTGAACTTTTGAAGTTCTTATTGCTGAATTTTTATCGTTCTTTAATTTTAAAAGCGTTATTTCAAGTTTATCGAAAAATATTTTTTTAATTACGGCAGTTCGTCTACGCATAGCAGTATTCTAGAATTATTTTTTTTACCTTTTAATTTTTTAAAGAATCATAATGTATACAGTTTGATGATATTACATGAATTAAAATAGGCAAACTTACAAATAATTGTTCACAAGCGTTAATTGTTTGATGAGAGAAGCAAGAGGAGCAGCACAAGGAAGACATTTTTTCTTAGGCATGTTCAGTGTACTGTAAATTCCTTATTTTTCGGGAGAACTTATTATCGCAAAACAGTTCTTTCATGTCAAATCGCGAGAATAATAGATAGCGAATGGACGGTTGATCACCAAAATTAGCATTGATTTTAGCACCATAAAAATAAAAGCGATGAATTTTATTTCACTAGTGATGTTTCTCGCGAAAATACGCGAAAATAAATTTCTCGTGTATAATTAGGAATCTACAGTATTTGTGCCTACAAATGGTAGGAACAAAACTAGTCTTTGATGATGTGATTATAAATATGCAGCTAGTGTGTATACATATATTTTACTTTCATTTAATTTGATTACTTATCTCTACCTAATATTATATGAAGAAAGATCGCTGGAGAGATTCGCTAATTATATTCACCTTATAAGTAAGACCTTTTGATTCAGTATAAAATGGTTGGATGAATTCACAAAATTACTTTGCAATTACACTTGCTTGACTGTACAGATGAAACAGGCAAGCGTTGCTAAATGGTTCAATAGTTAATGGGAGAATTGAATCAGAACTGAATTTTCGAAACTCCATTGGCCTCGTCTTGGTTACAGCTCTTATGTCGGATAGACCTATCATGCTTTGAAAAAAAAGGACAAGATAGGGTAAGACCATTATTTAGCCCCCTATTTTGGGTGTCTTTCAGAATGATCCAACAGTTTATCCATGTAAAACTGTTTTCAGCCCTGCCACAAAATGAGCGTTGGTTTTAAGATTTAAAATATACAGGGGTCACAGTGAATTCAGGAAATAGGTCAATTTTCGGAATTTCTCATTTTTATGCAAATTTTCATTAATTTTACAGCATATTTTCTTTCGGAAAACATAGAGCACACGCTTGCCTATCTACCAAATTTATATATTTTATACTCTGATATCAGATGCAGTATATGTGTAAAAATCTCAGATAGGCAAGCGTGTGCTCTATGTTTTCCGAAGAGAAATGTATCCTAAATATGATGAAATTCCACCAAAATTGAGGAAATTAGGAAAAATGTCCTATTTCTGCACCCTCTAGTGGCTTCCGTGTAAGCTTTGAATCAAAATTAGTGCTTGTCTTAAAGTAAGCATCATTTTAACGTTTTAACTACACACTATCACAATTTTACCAGTGTTCTGATTTTTATATCAAATAGGGGGCCAGATTCGGCTCTTACCCTATCTTGTCCTTTGCAGATTGATGCATTGAGTGAAAAGAGGGAAATGGATACAGATATATAAGTAGGGGAAATAAGTAAAGACCAAACTATTCTTCCATTTTCTTCGCTAATTGGATTTAACATGCAGAATCCGACTTGTATGTTTGCAACTGTAAACTTAAAGCTTTAAGTTTAATGCATTGTCTAGTTGTACATGTACGATCACGAATTACGAGAAGTTAATAATACTAGTATATTATTATTGTATAAAATATGTATTTTAAAGTTGGTAAGTAAGCCCTCCTTTAATCTTGCTTTTTCCAACCTTAAATATTGTGGTAGCATTTCATACGGACATAAAATATAAAAAAAATATATTTTACATTTAACAAATTGAACACACCTGATGAAACATAAACAATAACAGCTCGTGTCCTGTTTACAAAAACAGCTTATATTATTACCTTTCACGAGTGTGTTCAATTTGTTAAACTCACAAATCACTGAGCACGGACTGACACTACAATTAATATATTTGTGAAGTTTGAAAGCCCTAGTATACCAAGTGTTCAAAAGTTATGGTGATATATATATATATATATATATATATATATATATATATATATATATATATATATATATATATATATATATATATATATATATATATATATATATATATATATATATATATATAAACTGTTTTGAAGATTTAAAAGAGTCTTAATGTTTCTTAAAATACAATCCAATGATAATTTATTTTTTGCCAAAATATATACAAAAATTCTCCTTTTTTTTTTTTAAAGCACAGAATCATTTATATCTCTCTGAAATTCCTAGTAAAAATACTAACTCGTAAACTACTTTTTTGTTTGGGAAGGATCAAACTCCAATTGCAAGGTGGAGGTACCCAAATAGACGGACGGACATGGTAAAACTCTATACCCTCGAGTCCTCAATTACGAGGGCATAAAAACAAGACCGTTTTTATTCTTTAAATAGTTTTAATTTATGTAGTTTCAGAACAAAAATTTAAAAGTACAACCTTTTATTTCAATGGAAACATTCATTTTCATTCTACTGAAAAGAAAAATAAAAGTACCGGACACGTGTGTTCAGTGTTTGTGAACAAGTACATGTATACAATGGTCAATTTTTAGCAAGAACAAAGTGTAACACTTCAATTACTGTAGACGTCTTTAATTTCACGTGTCTAAAATTTCACGGTTTGTTAGAAAGTTACCTTTCACGGTGGTTTTAATTTCACGGAGAATCGTTTGTAAATATTCAAGTACTATGACTGTTTCTAGGTGGAAATGACGTGAAATAATAATCACGATGGTTTAAAGTTCGCGGAAAATTCTTAAATCGTGAACATAGTGAAATTAAAAACACCGTAATGTTTTCCACTTCTACAGTATATGGTTAAGCTGCATTTACAAAACTTTATCAAGACACACATTTTATACGACTATTGTATAAAACGCAAGAATTTAAATAGAGAAGTCATCATTTTTTTTCCCTTAATGGCCATATACATTATACAGTGTATGATATATTCAAGAAATTCTACAAAATATTCTATGATACTGTTTAATAAATAAGACAATGAAGCAGTTTGATTTCATGTGTTTATCTATAAACAGTGTCCATGTCACTCTTACGAATTGTCTGAACAAGAGTAGATTCGTGTTTAGTTGGCATATCTTTCAAGTCTTTATCCACCAAGCCTACAAACTCCAGAGTACTTCGCTTATCCTCGTACTTTTTAAGATAAGTCCCTGCATGACCGCTCCTGTCTTTGATGTACCAGTACTTCCCACGTTTAGATCGATAGTAAAGTCTTCCCCCATACTTCTTCACAACCGGTGCTTCTTTTTTTTATATCATTCCATTTTTCATTTCCATCATTTCTGTCATCGTCCTCTCTGTCATCATCCTCCCTGTCATCATTATCTATGAAAACAGGAAATCAAATCTTTCCTCAAGACGGACAAGTATACACGTTTTTCGTCATTTATCAAAATTTAAAATGTATTTTGAGAAACGGTGTGCAAATTAAAAAGAAAAAAGAACATGTCTGGAATTCAATAAACGTTATGTGTCTCGTGAAGTATATTAGATATAGAAACCAAAATTTTGATTTAAAAAAAAATTATCATTAATTTTATGTGCTGAAAAATCATATGTCCCTTTGTAAGAAAATATGAATGGATACTTAATTCATTCATAACAAGGGCACTGGAAAGTAGAGAAAAAAGTGTATTTTTAAATCAAAAACAGCACTGGACATCGATTCCTATGCAAATTACATCGTAAACGATTCATATAGAATTAATATTTACTCCCCCATTCACGAACACGTCATACGATTGCTCTACATTACACCCCTCAACTCCGTTGAGAGGGAATAAAAATGTTAACTTCAAATGATAATATTTTTGGATAAAAATATAGCACAATCTTTTAAATAAGTTTTCGACCTAGGTACTCAAAAATGATAAAAAGTAATACATGTATATCCTCTTAATAACCTGACTTTTTTTTAGCAGACTTACCGTCATCTCCTCCCCCATTTTCCATGTTTCCACCGCCACTCTCATTCCCACATCCACCCTTACTATCACTTCCTCCTTCATCTGCTTCAAAATAATAATGAAACTCATGCAAGTCCGGAATGTTCTGCCGAAGCATAAGATATGCAAGATATCTTAGAGCAACAACCTTCCCGGAAGAGATCGGTGGACTAAAATTCTTTGCTGTTAGGAAACTTTTTTGAGTCCCGGCATCACCCCCGGTAACTAGTACTACACCAAATTGACATAATCCAAGAATGATGGTAACCGCGACTTTTAAATTCATTTCATTCATCATTGCAGTTAGAAAATTCAACATCAGTGAAAAGGAGAATAACTGAATTTTTCTCCAAATGAGCTTCTACGCGGTATTTTCTCGACGATTTAGGTACCTTTACAGCACTTTTGAAATACTGTAAACGTATTACATTTGGCGGTGTATTCTTTTTAGCGCTTTTGGCGGAAAGATACTTCCGCTAATTCAAGTGCATTGCTAAATGTCTTCAACATTGATGCATGAATAAGAACCCCAAGAAATGCGCTAAATCAAATCTACGCTAACTTGTTAAAAAATAATTTTCCGCCAAATATCATACACGCTAAATATAATACATTTACAGTATTCTTTTACTCTGGCGTTGTCTCCTATTTCATTGTACTCTAAAATGGAAAATCCTAAATTTCAAATATAAATCCTTGTCAATTTTCATACCAAAAATAACTACATAAACAATATTGTTTGAAATCTTAGCTTGGATTTAAATTTCTGTTCAATCTCTGCATAGCAGAATAAAGCATGGACTCAAACATAAACTGTTTACCCTCGAGTTACGAGTTACGATGGCATAAAAATAAGACCATTTTCCCCTCTAAATAGCTGTAATGTATGCAGTGCCAGAACAAAAATTTAAAAGAACAACATAATGGAAACATTAATTCTAGTTCTATTGAAAAGAAAAAAAAGTGCTGGACACGTGTGCACAGTGTTTGTGAACAAGTTCATGTATACAATTTATACAATGTATAAATTGTTTAAATGATTATTTTGTTCCAGATCTAATCTAGAGGCATCTTATAAGGTAGTGTAGATTCAAGTTTGTTCAGAACATGACCCCCGGGGGTAGGGCGGGGCCACAATGGATGATCAAAGTTTTACAGACGAATAAATAGAAAAATCTATAAAATCTGAAGAAGAACTCCAAAGCAATGTTTGGTCATATTTATATGGAAGCATCCTCAGAAAGTCTAGATTCAAGCTTGTTCAAATCATGACCCTCAGGGTAGGGGGGGGGGGCACATTTTAAGAACAAAGTTTAAATCAGAAATTTTACTAAATAGAAACAATTTTCAAAATCTTCACCTGAAGACAACAAAAGTCATGATTTATCATATTTATAAGGAAGAATCCTCAGGTAGTGCAGATTCAAGCTTGTTCAAATCATGGTTCTCAGGTAGGGCGGGTACCATCAAAGTTAATTCAAATAAACCTTCCCCTTTTTAAGGGTACGTCAAGAACACTTATACATTTAAGCTTTTTAGTCCCATTGCATGTTCGGGTTCGCCATTTTGGTATTGCTCATTATATATGCATGTCAAAGGTCAATCGGGGATAAGGACGCAGTAATGGACGCTTGCAGGTGTCATTAAGTTGCACACAGCGGTTTGTTTTGACTAATATTTATAACTTTGATATTTTATACGTACATATACATGTATATACATTTTGGGTTTTGGCGATCAAAGCTGTATTTAAGATGATTTTTCTCATTGGAAAACTGAAGCGTTGCGATCATTTTTGACCAGGCGGGGACTCTCAAGCATCGGAAATAAGAAAGAACTGATTGCTCTGGCTTTTGCGGCAAGTAGGCTTAACATGCCAATTATACCAACAGCGTAAGAAAATGAAAAGTCTAAATTACATAATCAAAGTTGGTGATGTTACTTTTACAGACCCTTTGTTATAATCTATTTTAAGAAGGCGAGAGACAGGGTTTGTCTCATTGGCCATTAGTATTTATTACAGATATTACCACATTTTTAATGAAATTTTAAAGTGAGAAGAAGGCATGTGAACATCTAAATCAGTATAATATAGGAAAAGCAAACGAGTATAATTCATCAGAGTGGTTGAAAGAAGTGTTTCATCATCCCATATCATCATCATCATCATCATCATCAACACCATACTGTTTTCTTCGTGCAAGGTAGGTGTACACCTTCCCAGAGACACAATGCTGAGACACACAGTGTTTGGGTTTGTTTCGAGAAGAAAACTGGAACTATTATAAGTGGCTACTGTTCTTGTACCTCAGGGTAAGTGATCATGAGTACAATTTTCAATGTTGAATTTTTTTTAATGTTTATTAAACGACCAATGAAATGTAATATAATTGGTTAAATTAGACATACCAAGAAATTATTTTTATATCTCCCATAAACAAATAAAATATATAATTGTCACATATATAGGCCTACATCTATATTATTCACTTAAAATTATTTTATTTTAATATTTACAGTTATGTCCCTGTGTTGTAAATAATATCAAGTTATGATGGTTTATGTTAATAACTGAATTTTATATTGTATGGTCAATCTGGCAATCACGTAGCAGAGTTGCTATTTCGTATTGAATCAGCAAACAAACTGGGACTAACATCCTGCACCTCTGGACCTTGTGTATGGGTTGTGTATGGGTTAAACCAACTGAACAGAATCTTCAACCTCCCCAAATCAAGGAAATTCGTAGTTTTAATAAATTCCAGGTAAATTAAGTTATTTTATTTCTATTTGAAATGCTATAACAACATATAATTCATGATATTATATTGACAATTTAAAAAGAAGAAATCGGTGTCCAATTCCCTTTAATGCATCGTCGGAAATTACCTGAGGCAAGAGAGCGAGAACGACCTTGGGTTTCCAACGATGACTTTAAAGTTGAAAATTCCAACTAAAATTGGCAATTTCCATTTAACTCTTGGATTTTTAAACTTCAAACTTGATAATTCCAATTTTAAACTTGGCTTTTCAAGTTATATAACCTAATGACTTTTTCAAAAGTTAAAATTGGTAATTTCAATGTTAACTCTAATATTGGTTTTTCTAATTTTAAGCCAAGAATAAAATTGGAAAAACCAACTTTAAGATTAGAATTTAAGAATTATTGGAATTTTTATTTTAAAGTTAGAAAATCCGAGAATAAAGATGAAATTACCAATTTTAAAATGGAATTCACCCTAATGTAGGAAAGTCTTCCAACTTTAAAGATAAAAAAAAAGCCCAGATTTAAGTTGGCATTGTCAACCTTTTTTAGTTGGAAAATCTAACTTTAAAGTTGAAATTACCAATTTTAAGGTTGATTTTTCAACTTAAAAGTTCAAAGAACTAGCTTATGTAGAAGTCTGTTTTTGCCAGTGTTACTTATAGCTATATATATCTAGGAAAAGAGTATCAGAATAAAACATTTAGCTTGAAATATGTCATCACTCGTTGTTAATTATGAATGGTACCTAGGAGGACTTTTCACATGGAAAAAGAGATATGAAAGTCCTAGTTCTATCTGTTTAAAAGATTTTTTGAACTCTAAGGTCAGAGTTAAAATATCATATTTATATATAACTAGGGAAAGAAAAAAACTCTTTCTACTGAAAAGCACAGAATTATTTATAGGAATAAAAAAAAATAAAATATATCCTTCTGAAATTTATAAATACTTGGATTTAAAAAAGTGAACACTTTGGTTTACTAGTTTACTGTACTCGTAAACTAGTTAACTATGGTACTTTTTTTGTTTGGGAAGGGTCAAACTCCGAGGTGAAGGAGTTAAATTTCTTGGTATCCAAATACAGTAGACGGACGGACATAGCAAAAACTCGATACCCTCGAGTCTTCAATTGCGAGGGCATACCAACAAGAACCATTTTTCATCTCTAAATAGTTTTAATTTATGTAGTGCCAAAACAAAAATTTAAAAGTACAACTTTTTATTTTAATGGAAACATTCATTCCAATGAAAAGGAAAATAATAGTGTCGGACACGTCTGCTGACTGTGCTCAGTGTTTGTTAACAAGTACATGTATACAATGATCCATAATTTAGCAAGAACAAAGCGTAAGACTTCAATTTTATGGTTAAGCTGCATTTCCAAATATTAGACACTCATTTTAAACGACTATTGTATAAAACGAAAGAATTTATGAAAGAATTTATATAGACATGTCTTCAACTCCCCCCCCCCCCCCCCTTAAAAGGCCAATAAATATGCATATTTTTTGTATGCCATATAAATTATATGATATATTCAAGAAATTCTACAAAATATTCTTTTATACTGTTCTATGAATAAGACAACGAAGCTGTTTGATTTCATGTGTTTATCTATTTACTGTGTCCATGTCACTCTTACGAATTGTCTTAAGAGGAGTAGATTCGTGTTTACTTTTCATATCTTTAAAGTCTTATCCACCGAGCCTACAAACTCCAGAGTACTCCCCTTATCCTCGTACTTTTTTAAGATAAGCCCCTGCTTAATCTGCCGTGTCTTTGGTAACCAGAACTTTCCACATTTAGATTGATAGAAATTCTGTCCTCCATACTCTTTGACAACTGGTGCTTCCATTTTGATATTTTTCCATATTTCATTTTCACCCTTTCTGTCATCATGATCATCATCTATGAAAACAGGAAATCAAATCTTTCCTTACGAGGCACAAGTATGCAGGTTTTGTGTCAGTAATCAAAATATAAGATGTCGGTGTGTAAATTAAAAACAATTAAAAAAAAAAGAACTGGTCTGGAATTAAATTACTTTATTTATGTTTGTCTCATGAAGTCTCTTAGATATGAAAACCAAACTTTGGATTAAAAAATAATATTTATCATCAATTTGACGCACTGAAAAATCATATGTCTCTTTGTAAGAAAATATGAATGGATTCTAAATTCAGTGGAGCAAATGGCGTATTTATAAATCAAAACAGCATTCGACATCGATTCCTATGCAAATCACGTCGTATACGTTTCACATGGAATATTTATTCACTCACCCATTCACGAACACGTCATAAAGTAAATTTTATTGCTCTACTTTACACCCCTCCACTCCGTTGAGAGGGAATAAAAATGTTAACTTCAAGTGATCATTTTTTTTTTTTATAAAAACATAGCACAATCTTTTAAATGAGTTTTCGATTTTGGTATTCAAAAATGATAAAAAGTAATCTATTCTCTCAATACCGATAATTTCTAAGAAACCTGACTTTTTTTAGCAAACTTACCGTCATCTCCTCCCCCCTTTCCACCGCCACTCACATTACCACCTCCACTCTTACTATCACTTATTTCTCCCCCTCCTTTATTCTCTTCAAAAAGGAAGAGAAGCTCTTCAAAAGCTAGTTGCAAGTCCGGAAGGTTCTGCCAAGCCTTTTTCACAAGATTCCTTAGAGCACCAACCTTCCCGGAGAAGATCGGTGGACTAAAATCCTTTGTTTTAGGGAAACTTTTTTGAGTCCCGGCATCACCCCCGTTAACTAGTACTACGAGTACACCAAACTGACTTAATCCAAGGATGATGGTAACAGCGACTTTTAAATTCATTCCAGTCCTCACTGCAGTTAGAAAATTCAATATCAGTGAAAAAGGAGAATTTATTTACGACTACTCGGTATTTTCTCGACGATTTAGGTACCTTTACATCTCTCTTTAAATATTCTTTCACTTTAGCGTTTTCTTCTATTCTATTAAACTTTAAAATGGTAATTCCTAAATTTCAAATATAAATCCTTGTCACTTTTAATACCAAAAATAACTACATAAACAATATTGTTTAAAATTTTAGCTTGGCTTTTAAATCTCTGTTCAATCTCTGCATAGCAGAATAATGCATAAACTCAAACATAAACTGTTTTAAATAACAACAGCTTGCAAAAATACTGGAAAAAGTCAAAATAAACACGATGAAAAATTATAATAGGCCAATTACAAGATACAATCCTGAATGTTTTGTTGCATTTCAATATTGAGGTTCTATATCATAAGTTAGGCACTGTGGAGTAATTTTACAATAGGGATGTATTACCATTGTCATTTTTTCCTTTCTCACGTAGCGAATATTTTGATTTTTATTAGCTCGTGTTTTAGCCCAAAATTAAAAAAATAAACTTATTAACTATTCAAAATGATTAATTAAATTACTTTTAATCATTCAATCAATGTTTAAAAGATTATTTTGTTCCAGATATAATCTGGTAAAATCTTATAAGGTAGTGTAGATTCAAGTTTCTTCAGAATATTACCCTCCAGGAGCAGGGCGGGGCCACAATGGATGATCAAAGTTTTACAGAGCAATAAATAGAAAAATCTATAAAATCTTCTCAAAAACTGAAAAGCAATGTTTGGTCATATTTATATGAAAGTTTCCCCAGATAGTGTACATTCAAGTTTGTTCAATTCATGATCCTCAGGGTAGGGTGGGGCCACATTTTAAGAACAAAGTTTAACTTAGAAATAGTCGCCCGCGTGGCGCAGTGGTTAGAGCGTCTGCGAAGTAAGGAGTCAATCCTTACGTCGCGGGTTCGAATCCCACTGCTGGACGTGGAGACCGGTCCTTCGGATGAGACTGAATAAACCGAGGCCCCGTGTCGCAGTAAGATCCTTCATTGCTCAAAGGCCCTGAGTGCCGAGCATAGGATAAAATTTGCAGCCCTCTAACGGCAAGTGGTGGCGTCTCCATATGAGTGAAAAATTCTCGAGAGGGACGTTAAACAATATACAATCAATCAATCAATAACTTAGAAATAGGCCTACATAGAAACAATTTTCAAAATCTTCACCTGAAGACTATAAGAGTCATGATTGGTCATATTCATATGGAAGCATCCTCAGGTAGTGCAGATTCAAGCTTGTTCAAATCATGACCCTCAGGGTAGGGCGGGTACCATCAAAGTTAATTCAAATCACCCTTCCCCTTTTAAAGGGTAGGTCAAGACCACTTATACATTTTAGCTTTTTAGTCCTATAGCACGTTCGGGATTGCTATTATTGTCACATATATTCCTACATCTATAGTATTAACTTAAAATTATTTTATTTTAATATTTACAATTATGTCCCTGTGTTGTAAATAATATCAAGTTATGATGGTTTATGTTAATAACTGAATTTTATATTGTAGCTCAATCTGGCAATCACGTAGCAGGGTTGCTATTTCGTATTGAATCAGCAAACAAACTGGGACTAACATCCTGCACCTCTGGACCTTGTGTATGGGTTGTGTATGGGTTAAACCAACTGAACAGAATCTTCAACCTGTCCAAATTAAGGATATTCGTTTCAATAATTTTCAGTAAAATAAGTTTATTATATTTCCGTATGAAAAGCTATAACAACATATATAAGACATGACATTATATAGACAATGTGAAAAAAGAAGAAATCGGTGTCCAACTACCTATAATGCATCGTCGGAAATTACCTGAGGCAAGAGAGTGAGAAAGATCTTGGGTTTCTGACGATGACTTTAAAGTGGAAAATTCCAACTTTAAAATTGGCAGTTCCCATTTAGCTCTTGGATTTTTATTTATTTATTTTTTCGCAAAAGACTCCCTACCAAAAATTTGCTATAATAGTTAACTATAGTTTAGTAAGTACTTTCACACGAATTTACTATGAAACGTAAACCTAGACCTGTTTTGAAGATTTAAAGCCCTAATGTTTCTTAAAATACATACCAAATCTTGAAATGTTTTGCCAAAATATATAAATATGCAAAAAAACGACTCTTTTTAATAGCACAGAATTATTTGTAGAAATTAAAAAAAAAAATCAAATCTCTCTCTCTGATTTACTAGTTTACTGGACTCGTTAACTGTAGTTAACTATTTTACATACTCTTTTTTCAATTATTTTTACTAACTTTTTTTCTTGGGAAGGACCAAACTCAAAGGTGAAGGAGTGAAATACGTTGGTACCCAAATAGACAGACGGACAAGGCATACACTCAAGTCCTCAATTACGAGGGCATAAAAACAAGACCATTTTTATTCTCTAAATAGTTTTAATTTATGTAGTGCCAGAACAAAAATTTAAAAGTACAACCTTTTATTTTAATTAATGGAAACATTAATGCTAGTTCTACTCAAAAGAAAATTAAAAGTGCCGGACACGTGTGCTCAGTGCTTGTGTACAAGTACATGTATACAATGGTTCATAATTTAGCGAGAACAAAGCGTAACACTTCAATTACTAGTATGTGGTTAAGCTGCATTTACAAAACTATTCTAAGACACACATTTTAAACGACTATTGTATAAAACGAAAGAACTTATATAGACAAGTCACCGATCTTTTATTTATTTCCTTTAAATGGCCAATAAAGATGCATAATTATTGTATGCCATTTAAATTATATGATATATTCAAGTAATTCTACAAAATATTCTTTAATACTGTTCTATGAATAAGACAACGAAGCTGTTTGATTTCATGTGTTTATCTATTTACTGTGTCCATGTCACTCTTACGAATTGTCTTAAGAGGAGTAGATTCGTGTTTACTTGTCATATCTTTAAAGTCTTTATCCACCGAGCCTACAAACTCCAGAGTACTCCCCTTATCCTTGTACTTTTTAAGATATGCTCCTGCATGACCGGCCCTGTCTTTGGTGTACCAGAACTCCCCACATTTAGATTGATAGTAATTCTCTCCTCCATACTTCTTGACAACTGGTGCTTCCTTTTTCATATTATTCCATTTTTCATTTCCACCCTTTCTGTCATCTTGATCATCATCTATGAAAACAGGAAATGAAATCTTTCCTCAAGACGGACAAGTATACAGGTTTTGTGTCAGTTATCAAAATTTAAGATGTATTTTGAGAAACGGTGTGTAAATTAAAAAGAAAAGAAAAACAGGTTTGGAATTCAATTAAGCTATAAATGTATGTCCCATGAAGTCTATTAGATATCAAAACTAAAATTTAGATTTAGAAAAAAAAAAATCAAGAGCACCGGAAAGTGGAGCAAAGAGCGTATTTATAAATCAAAACAGCATTCGACATCAATTCCTATGCAAATTACATCGTATACGTTTCACACAGAATATTTACTCACTCACCTATTCATGAACACGTCATACGATTGCGTTACTATACCCCCCTCCACTCCTTTGCGAGGGGATAAAATGTTAACTTCAAGTGATCATATTTTTTGATAAAAACATAGCACAATCTTTTAAATGAGCTTTTGATCGAAGTACTCAAAAATGATAAAAATTAATCTATCCTCTTAATACCAATAATTTCTAAGAAACCTGACTTTTTTAGCAAACTTACCGTCATCTCCTCCCCCCTTTCCACCGCCACTCACATTCCCACCTCCACTCTTACTATCACTTATTTCTCCCCCTCCTTCATTCTCTTCAAAAAGGAAGAGAAGCTCTTCAAAAGCTAGTTGCAAGTCCGGAAGGTTTTCCCAAGCCTTTTTCACAAGATTCCTTAGAGCACCAACCTTCCCGGAGAAGATCGGTGGACTAAAATCCTTTGTTTTAGGGAAACATTTTTGAGTCCCGGCATCAGCCCCGTTAACTAGTACTACACCAAATTGACTTAATCCAAAAATGATGGTAACTGCTACTTTTAAATTCATTTCAATCCTCATTGCAGTTAGAAAATTCAATACCAGTGAAAAGGAGAATAATATTCACGACTCCATTCCTGGATTTTTCTCCAAATGAGCTTCTACTTGGTATTTTCTCGACGATTTAGATACCGTAACAGCCCTCTTGAAATATTCTTTCACTATGGTGTTTTCCACTATTTTATTGTACTCTAAAATGGAATTCCTAAATTTCAAATATAAATCCTCGTCACTTTTAATACCAAAAAAAACTTATCTTAACTTGGCTTTTAAATTTCTTTTCAAACTCTGCATAGCAGAGTAAATAATGGACTCAAACATAAACTGTTTTAAATAACAACAGCTTGCAAAAATACTGGGGAAAAAAGTCAAAATAAACACGACGAAAAACATAATAGGGCAATTACAAGATATAATGCTCACCCCCTGCTATGTTATTGTGATTTAAATTCAAGACACGTGGTTTAGGTTTACCTATTCAAAGGTTATAGGGTAGAACCAGTTTTATAAATAAATTTGGCAGTAAACAGAAAATTGCTATAGTCTGTTTCTTCTGAAAATACGGAAGCCCATTTAGGACCTATAAAAATATTTTTGAATTCGTTATAATGATTTTTAGAATTCGTTATAACGAATTTAATTTGTTATAACAGATTTTTAGAATTCGTTATAACGAATTTAATTTGTTTTTACAGATTTTTAGAATTCGTTATAACGAATTTAATTTGTTATAACAGATTTATTGAATTCGTTATAACGAATTTAATTTTCAATAACAGATTCATTGAATTCGTTATAATGAATTTAATTTGTTATTACAGATTTATTGAATTCGTTATAACGAATTAAATTTGTTATTACAGATTTATTGAATTCGTTATATCGAATTTAATTTGTTATTACAGATTTGTTGAATTCGTCATAACCAATTCAAGGAATATGGTTATAACGAATTCAACAAATCTGTAATTACAGATAAATTCGATATAACGAATTCAACAAATTTGTAATAACAAATTAAATTCGATATAACGAATTCATCAAATCTGTAATAACAGATTAAATTTGTTAAAACGAATTCAACAAATCTGTAATAACAGATAAAATTCGTTATAATGAATTCAATGAATTCTTTATAACAAATTAAATTCGTAAAAACGAATTCAATAAATCTGCTATAACAAATTTAATTCGTTATAACGAATTCTAAAATTCGTTATAACGAATTAAAAAATATTTTTTTGATAGGTCCTAAATGGGCTTCCGTATGAAAACATGTCCCGTGAAAAATATGTTTCCACACCTTTCTGAAAAGCTTTATGATTTTCAACACAAATGGTTGGCTTAAGGTGGGGGATAACAAATAATACATTTTATCATAGTTTTATCATAGTTTACTGCAAAAATTACATCTCACTAGCGACCGACATGCTGGTAAAAAAATGTGTAATATCATCTACACTGACAAACCTTGTTTGCCGTATATGGGTATTGCTATTAATGCGCACAGAGGATCTTACCACGAGCAAATGACCAATTGTTGCTTGAATACGTTTACGCCAAATACATATTTACAGGTTACAGGTTACTTCGATCACGTCGTTTAGGTCAATCTATGATCATGTCATTGGAGTGGAAAATAAAAAAAATGTTCTTATGAACAAAATGCAAACATTAGAAACTATGAAAAATATCACGGGCGTTTTTAATTTTTGTTAAGTAGCGAAAAATATGTTTAATAAAATTTATACGTAGTTAGTGTCAAGTTCAGAACACCAGCACTTCAAGGGTAAGGAAAACGAGCAGCTTCTCGTATTCATTGAAATGGACAAAACTTTTTTTTTTAAATTACTATCCTCGTGATCACGTTTGTTGGCCAGGGAATCCACCTGACAATTGATTGATTGTATACTGTTTAACGTCCCTCTCCAGAATATTTCACTAATATGGAGACGTCACCATTGCCAGTGAAGGGCTGCAAATCTAGGCCTATGCTCGGCACTTACGGCCTTTAAGCAGGGAGGGATCTTTATCGTGCCACACCTGCTTTGACACGGGGCCTCGGTTTATACGGTCTCATCCGAAGGACCGCCCCCATTTAGTCGCCTTTTACGACAAGCAAGGGGATACTGAGGACCTATTCTAACCCGGATCCCCACGGGGTACCTGACAATTGTATTCACCGATAGTACAATAAAGGAATTTATCAGGCGTAAAATTCCTGTAGTATTCGTATAGTAACCCATAATGCAATTCTCATTCATCTGATATTTCAGTTAAAGTCACATTGGTGCCTTATATGCTAACCCGACGCCAACAAATATAGTCCCGGTTCCCTTGCAAAATATTTGTCCAAAAAGAAATTTTAATTCATAACAGCAGAAATTTGTATAATAGAGAATACTTATAATTTAAACTTAATGAATTCAAGAAAGACCGATTGAAGTACATTTCTACAGAATGATATTATAGGGTGGTGAAAACTGAAACGCAACATAACTTGTCTGTTTACCATGTCTCCACGTGCTAGTCACTTCTTAGCCACATTTCCGTGAATAATTTACGCTCTCGCTAACTCTCACCAAAGCAACTGTCAGAGCTACTCTGAACTCATCGGGTTTTATGATTTGCATAACACCGAAAAATAAAAGGTTCCGAACACATTAATAGCAGGGGTGATCCTGAACTTGATGTTTTGTAGCATATGGAGGCTCAATGTTCATGGGTAAGGCACTGTGGATTAATTTTACAATAGTGTAATTTTATCGTTGTCATTTTTTTCCTTTTCCACGTAGCGAACATTTTGATTTTTATCCCCGAGTTATCAGTTTTTTTATGCATTAGTATTTGTTGTTCCTAAGCTAAGCATACCTTTGAAAAATGTGTTTAAAAATTAATAAAATTTATTTTTAAAAAGGAGAAAACTATCAATAGCTCGATTATATAGGAACATTTATTTTATAATAAATATATTTAATAAGACATTTCATCAGACATGTGACGACAAAAAATCTAGACAGCGAACGTTAGCACGTGTTTAAGCACAGAAATAGAAAAAATAAATCTTTTATTCAAAATGATTAAATTACCTGTAATTACTAAATTAATTGTTTAAATGATTATTTTGTTCCAGATCTAATTTGGATGCATCTTATTATTAAGGTAGTGTAGATTCAAGTTTGCTCAGAACATGACCCCCAGGGGTAGGGCGGTTCCACAATGGACGATCAAAGTTTTACAGAGAAATATATAGAAAAATCTATAAAATCTTCTCAAAAACTGCAAATTATTAAGCCATTATTGGTCTTATTTATATGGAAGCATCCTCAGAAAGTGTAGATTTAAGTCTGTTAAAATCAGAATCCACAGGGTAGGGTGGGGGCACATTTTGGGATCAAAGTTTAACTTAGAAATATAAAGGAACAAAATCTTCACCTGAAGACTGAAAAAGTCATGTTTGGTCATATTTATATGGAAGCATTCTCAGTTAGTGTAGATTCAAGCTTGTTCAAATCATGACCCTCAGGGTAGGGCAGGGACCATCAAAGTTAATTCAAATCACCTTTCCCCCTTTTTTAAGGATAGGTCGAGGCCAATTATGCATTTAAGCTTTTTCAATACTGGATTGATTTGGGCTTATTCTCTATCCAGAGTGCTCAGGTGAGCGATGTGGCCAATGGGCCTCTTATTAAATAGCCTTTTATATTTTAGACACGTTAAAATGATATCTTTATTTTCATAGTATGTTGTGCTGTGCATTCCCATTTATAAGTGAGATGGAATTTTCAAAGTTCAGATTTTCATATATCCTTGGTATATACATGTAAAATGATCATTGAAGAAGGTACCTCTTGTGAACAAAATCGACAATCCAATCAAGTTCTGCGATAAGTGTAGTGAAATGAAACTAAACTGAACTACATGTAGGCCCTACACCGGTATTATTATTTTTTTTAGCCAAAATATATCAAATGTTATTTCTATGAGGGTTGTTTAATAAATTATGTCTTCGGTGTTTTGAAAGAACCATAAAACACGTGTTTAATTGCTCTCTTTAAAAAACACATGTCTGTAACATTTTTATCCAATTCTGAGAATAGACTTAAGTCAAAATTTTGATTCTGAATAACTTTTTTATTACATAGATATAACAATTTTATTGAACATATATTCCATAAAATTTGCATCTGTGTATAATACTCAAATTCCAACCAACGATACAAATTTAATTTTTAGGTCACCTGAGTAAACTCAGGTGACCTATTGCTATCTGTTTTCGTCCGGCGTTGTGTGTTGTGTGTCGTGCGTTAACATTTGAACATTTTCATCTTCTTCTCTGCAACCACTGAACCAATTTCAACCAAATTTGGCACAAAGCATTTATGGGTAAAGGGGAACAAAAATTGTGAATTTCATGGTCCCTGCCCCCCTGGGGCCTGGGGGGTGGGGCAAAAACCACTAAAATTAATGCAATCTTTAAAAATCTTCTTCTTTACTCCTGGACATCAAGCAGTCAAACTGTTTGCATGATTATAATCAGCATTGAGTCCTCTACCAAAATTGTGAAATTCATGGCCCCTGGGTCAGGGGTTCTAGTGCTAGGGCGGGGCTAAATAAGTATATAGTGAAAATGCATTATTTCTTTTAAAATCTTCTTCTCTACTACTGGGTATTAAATAAACCAACTAACTACATAGTTATGATTAGCAAGAGTGCTTCTACTAAAAGTGTGAATTTTATGGCCCCAGGGTCAGGGGTTCTGGTGTTAGGGTGGGGCTCTTTAGATTATATAGTGAAAATACATGAATTCTTTAAAGATCTTTTTCTCTGCTCCTGGGTACTAAATAAGCTAACTAAGTGCATAGTTTTGATAAACAAGAGTGCCTCTACCAAAATTGTGAATTTTATGACCCCAGGGTCAGGGGTTCTGGTGTTAGGGTGGGGCTCTATTGATTATAGATAGTGAAAATACATGAATTCTTTGAAAATCTTCTTCTCTGCTCCTGGATACTAAATAAGCTAACTAAGTGCATAGTTTTGATAAACAAGAGTGCCTCTACCAAAATTGTGAATTTTATGACCCCAGGGTCAGGAGTTCTGGTGTTAGGGTGGGGCTCTATTGATTATAGATAGTGAAAATACATGAATTCTTTGAAAATCTTCTTCTCTGCTCCTGGGTATTAAAAAAGCTAACTAAGTGCATAGTTATGATGAGCAAGAGTGCTTCTACCAAAATTGTGAATTTTATGACCCGAGGGTCAGGGGTTCTGGTGTTAGGGCGGGGCTCTATAGATTATATAGTGAAAATACATGAATTCTTTGAAAATCTTCTTCTCTGCTCCTGGGTATTAAATAAGCTAACTAAGTGCATAGTTATGATGAGTAAGAGTGCTTCTACCAAAATTGTGAATTTTATGGCCCCAGGTCAGGGGTTCTGGTGTTAGGGTGGGGCTCTTTTGATTATATAGTGAAAATACATGAATTCTTTGAAAGAAAAATTCTTCTCTGCTCCTAGGAATGAAATAAATTAATTACATAGTTATGACGAGCAAGAATACCTCTTCCAAAATTTTGATTTTATGGCCCTAGGGTCAGGGAATCTAGTGTTAGGGCGGGGCTCTATTGATTATATAGTGAAAATACATTAAATCTTTGAAAGTATTCTTCTCTGCTCCTGGGTATTTAGCAGATGAACTACCTATATAGTTATGATGAGCAAGGGCGCTAATCTTCCAGAATTGTGAATTTCAAGGCCCCAGGGTCAGGGGTACCATAGGGGGGGGGGACTGTACTTATATACTGAAACTGGATGAATTGTTTGAAATCTGCTCCTTGGTATTAATCAAATATTTTTGGAAAGCAAGGGTGCCTTTTCAAAAATTGTGCAATGTGTGTATCTAGGCTTAAAGGGTCAGGGGTTCATGTGTGATAGGGGCATTACTGATTATTGCTGAATATTACTGATTACTTGAAATGCATTTTTTGTTCCCCTACCCTGCCTATTATGGGTATTAAGTAGTGTTGGCAAATCGTACTATTTTTAGTAACCGGTTACTCGCTTAATCTTCCGATCGAATACCCGGTTACTCGGATGTTTTTTTTTTTAATAGTTTCCGTGTTTATTATCAATTTCATTCTTTTACTTATTGGTAGAAATAAACCACAAATGTAACGTATATGAATACAAACTCAAAGAAACCCACACACATTATTTTCGAAGAATATTTATTTTAAATGTTACTTGAAACGGGCAGTCTGTTTATGTTTGAGAATATAATTTTATCAACGAATGAGGACAAACGATTTTGCAACTTTGTGATAAAATTTTCTGTCATAGATAAAATGCGTTCTTCGAGCAAGAATGGATAGCCGGGTTTATTTTTGTCCGAAATATGTTCAATCTAAGGTGATTAAAAATATTTGTAGTTCCACCCGTATACTTCGATTCACAATAATTTGCATCCAACAGATTTCGAGGGTGAACCAATTTGAGCCAGCCGTTGTTTAACAATATTTATACGCTTTAGATATTTGTGGCGGCATCTTCTTAAAGAATGTCCCTCTGACTAACATAGGTCTAATGAGGTAATTATAATTCAGGTCTTCAAAACGCGTACCCCTGGCAATTAAAGTCATCAATTAAACTAATCAAAACACACCGATCTTATTTGTGAACCACAAGAACAAGACTAACGGTAAATTAAATTAGGGAAATGTGTCAATATACATCTACAAATAATTTAAGAATAATAATATTTTATACGTATTTACTCAGAAAAATGTCTTTTTGTCCGAGTAACCGAATAGCAGTTTTACTAACCGATACTCGCATCGTTCGACGGTCAACCGGTTAACCGGGTACTCGTTGCCAACACTAGTATTAAGTAAACAAACTAACTAAGCAACTGCTAAGTGTATTGTTATGATGATCAATGGTGCCTCTTTCAAAATTGTGAATAGCATAGCATCTGGCTTAAAACATGAATCAAATTCAATCACTGGAAAGTTGTTGCATAATGCTCAGGTGACCTGTAAGGCCCATGGGCCTCTTGTTTTTAGCTCTACTGGTCATTGACCAGAAGAACTTATGCGACAGTAATGCGTCCGGCGTCCGTCCGTCTGTCTGTCTGTAAACATTTTTTTTAAAATGCTACTTCTCCTTCAGCTTTGGTCTGATTTCAATATTACTTGGCACACAAGTAGACTACACTAAGATACATAATTCTGTTTATCGGTTTTAAATTTCGTTTAACGGTGTTGCTGTGGTTACTAAAAATAGAAATTTCTGTGAAATTGTTTCAAAATGCTACTCCTCCTACAGTTTTGGTCTAATTTCAATATAACTTGGTACACAAGTAGACTGCACAAAGAAACATATTTCTGTATATCGGTTTTTGATTTCGTTGAACGGTGTTGGTGTGGTTACTAAAAATAGAAATTTCTGTGAAATTGTTTCAAAATGCTACTTCTTCTACATTTTTAGTCTGATTTCAATATTACTTGGCACACAAGTAGACTACACTAAGATACATAATTCTGTGCATCGGTTTTTGATTTCGATGAACAGTGTTGCCGTGGTTACTAAAAATAGAATTTTCTGTGATCCTACTTCTACAGTTTTAGTCTGATTTCAATATAACTTGTCTAAATTTTCTCTCAGTGTACGGCCATGGGGTTTGATCGCCAAGATCGGTAGTAATGATTGATGCCTATTTCATTATAATTGCGGGTCACCTGCTCATGTGTCTATAAGACAAACATTGGTTGTTTTAAACATCACATATTTCAGTGAACATTACTTTGGGATTCTTACCATGCTTTACAGCAGCTTTAATTACGCTTCTTCTTCACTTGCGTTAACTGTTTCTTTACCATTCATTTTTGATGCAGTGTCTCGAATCGAATAGCCCTTTTTTCCAGCTTCTTACAATGAAAGTATAAAATAAAAGGTGGTCAAATAAATGATTATCAGTATATTAAAAATTCAATCATGAGAGAATGCCAAGGTTAATGTCATATGATTTCTACGTCGTATGTCATAGAGTTAAGGACATAATTTATTGAACAGCCTGTAACAGTATTCTGTATGAATTAATGACTACTCCCTAATTATCACTATCATTGTACAATAACACCTCCCCTTGTCACGTGGTTAATAAAGTGGACGCCATGCCAGAAAGCCATGCTTGTTTTTACTTCAACTTGTAGCATCTTCTATTGATTCAGTACATCGTGAAACATGGTGTCAGAAGTATTTAATGAATCCTTGTGGTGAGTCATACGTCTTGATCGCCCGTCATTTGTTTATATTGCTCCAAATATTAAAGAATCTACCCGATTTCTGTTTGGACCGAATTTCCTCTGTTGTGCAGAACCATGCCTGTAGAGAATGAGCAAGTTGAAGCGGCGCCAGCTGCAGTAAATCTTTTTTCTATGAACATTCCATTCCCAAAGCCCATAGATTTGAAAGGTGACCTCGCCTTTAACTGGAAACATTTCAAACGAGTGTGGGAAAATTATGAGATTGCTACGGGGTTAAGGGAAAGAGATTCCGAACTTCGGTGTGCAACATTCCTCACTTGTTTAGGATCAGATGGGTTACATGTTGTGGATGGACTAAAATTTGATTCAGATGAAGACAAAAAGAATATTGATAAGGTTATTACCGCACTTGACACTTACTGTGTAGGTCAAACCAACGTCATATATGAGCGTTACACGTTTAACTGTAGAAATCAGGAACAGTCAGAACTTATAGATGCATATGTTGCAGAATTGCATACACTAGTGAAAACATGTAAATTCGGGGACATGGAGGATGAGATGATAAGGGATCGCATTGTTATCGGAGTTCGAGATAACCATACCCGTAAAAAGTTGTTACAGGAGAAGAATCTAGACCTTCGATTCAGCGTTGCATAGATATATGCCGTTCGAATGAGAAATCTGAATCTCAGCTCAAGTCTATTGCAGATGTTCACCATGTCAAGGTCAAGCAGAAAATGAAACCAGATAATCGTGGTAAGACTGAGAAACGTAGAGACACACAATCTATACCAACCATTCAGTCATGTCGATACTGTGGGAGAACACATCCGCGCAGTCGAGAGAAATGCCCAGCGTTTGGACAGACTTGCAACTCGTGTGGTGAGCAGAACCATTTCGAAAGGAAGTGTCCTAACAAAGAGCCTCCTAGAGCAAAACACCGTGAAAAACGTCGTGGTACATGGAATCGCAGAAAGTCACAAGTTCATGATATAAAGACCCATGAAAGCGACTCATCTGATGAACTCGTTCTCGTAATTGAACAAGTGCACTCACTTTCATCGAAACGTCATACAGCTGTAATGAATATCCAGGACAAATATGTGGAGTTCCAATTGGACAATGGATCTACAGCTAATATCTTACCTGCTCATGTGTACGTGCGTCTCACAGCTGACAAGGAATTTCAGAATCTGAAGAAAACTGATGTTACCCTACAGATGTACAACAAAACTGAAACTAAAGCCTTGGGCACCATCAGGATGTCTGTTCGAAATCCGTGCAATCGAAAAAAGTACAATCTAGAATTCGTCATTGTACCAGGCCAAGAACTACATTGTATTTTGGGTAAACGAGCTATTGAAGGAATGGAACTTATTACTGTGCATACAGACAAATTCCTCACAAAGACACAAGTTCAGAATGACGTCATTTCGCAGATTGACATTAAAGAAGAAATTAATGAGAAGTATGCAAATGTGTTCAAGGATCTAGGAAAACTGGACGGTAAGCTTCATTTGGAGGTCAAGGACAGTGTGCGACCTGTACAGTTACCGCCTCGGAAAATTCCATTAGCCTTGAAACCAAAAGTGAAAGAAGAGCTAAACAGACTGGAGAAGTTAGGAGTCATTAAACCAGTAGACACACCGACTGACTGGGTATCTGCCTTAGTGGTGGCTCCTAAACGCAATGGTGACATTCGCCTATGTATTGATCCGAAACCCCTCAACGAGGCATTAATGCGGAACCATTACCCAACACCTACTATTGAGGATATTTTACCTGACTTGCATCAAGCTCGTATTTTCTCCATTGTTGACGCAAAAGATGGGTTTTGGCACATTGAGCTCGACAGTGAAAGCAGCTATCTAACTACATTTGCTACACCATGGGGCAAATATCGCTGGTTGAGGATGCCATTTGGAATCTCGGTAGCACCTGAGGAGTTCCAAAGGAGAATGGACGACGCCTTAAGTGGTATTCCAGGCATCAGACCTATACATGATGATGTGCTAATTTATGGCTGTGGTGAGACAGACGAAGAAGCTGAAAGGGACCATGATGTGAAATTTCGAGCCTTAATGCAGAGATGCATGGAGAGAAACATAAGGCTTAACCAGAGTAAGATGAAACTTAAGCTCACATCAGTTACTTATCTGGGATATGTGATCAGCAAGGATGGGTTGAGTGTTGACCCACAGAAACTCAAGGCGATACATGAGATGCCTACCCCAGAAGACAAGGCAGGAATTCAGAGATTATTGGGAATGACAAATTTTGTGCAACGTTTTGCACCGCAGTTGTCCGAGATAACAAGTCCACTTAGAGATCTTCTAAAAGCAGAGACTCACTTTGCATGGGATCCGGATATCCATGGACAAGCACTTGACAAGGTCAAGGACACATTATCTCGTGCACCTGTTCTCAAATTTTTTGATGCCAAGAAGAAACTGACTTTGCAGTGTGATGCTTCTTCTACTGGACTAGGCGCATGCCTTATGCAAGAAAATCATCCTATCGCATATGCTTCACGTTCGCTGACAGCCACCGAACAAAATTATGCACAGATAGAAAAAGAGACTTTAGCCGCAGTGTTTGGCATGGAACATTTCGAGAATTACACATATGGACGGCATGTTAATATACAGTCTGACCATAAACCCCTGGAAATCATTGTACGTAAAAACCTTCACAGTGCACCCAAGCGTCTTCAGCGAATGCTATTAAGACTGCAGAAATTTGACTACAGCATTGAGTACAAAAAGGGCACAGAGATGTATTTTGCTGACACCTTAAGTAGGGCCTATCTTATCACTGATTCTGATTCAGTTGAGGAGAACATGCATGACATACACAGCATCAACCACCGCACCTACTTAGCAATATCTGAGGAACGATATTCACAGATAAAGGAAGCTACAGAAAGGGATGACTCTCTACAGTTATTGAAGAAGATCATACTTGAGGGATGGCCTGATTCGTCAAAGGAAGTCCACCCTGATATACAAGTGTATTTTCCATTTAGAGAGGAGTTAGTCGTTCAAAATGGTGTCATCTACAAGGCCGAGCGAGTTGTTGTACCTAAATCTATCACACAAAGTATAGTGCAGCGTATACATAACTCTCATATTGGTATCCAAGGGTGTATCCGTCGTGCCCAGGACTATGTCTACTGGCCAAATATGTCGAAGGACATTGAATCGTACATTGGTCAATGTGCTGCATGTAATACTTACCAGGATGATCAACAGAAGGAACCTATGATCAGCCATGAGATTCCTGCTCGTCCGTGGCAAACCATAGGATGTGATCTTTTTGAATGTGAAGGCAAAGATTACCTCATACTCGCAGACTATTATTCAGATTACTTTGAGGTGGAAAGACTTCATAGTAAAACAGGAAGTTCGATCATTCGCATGATGAAATCGCAATTCGCACGTCATGGAATTCCAGATCGAGTAATATCAGACAATGGACCGCCATTTGGAAGCCGGGAGTTTGCAGAGTTCAGTAAAAGCTACGAATTTGAGCACGTTACATCATCGCCCAGATATGCGCAATCTAATGGCAAGGCGGAGAACTCTGTAAAGATTGCCAAACGACTTATTCACAAGTGTGTAATGGACGGAAAAGATCCATTCTTGGCGCTCCTGGATCTACGCAATACGCCTACTCAAGGAATAGGCTACTCACCTGCACAACGAATCTTTGGTAGACGCACTAAGACACTATTACCAGTAGCGGAACATCTACTCAGACCACGTTATGCTGACCGCACCAGGGAAAAACTCTTTGAACGCAAGGAACGTCAGACATACTACTATAATCGAGGAGCTAAGGAACTAAAACCCTTATCAGAAGGAGATATTGTTCGCATCAGACCTACAGGAAATGAAAAAGGATGGAAAAAAGCATTTGTTCAGGAACGGAGTGATGTCAGATCGTACAAAGTGAGAACTGAGGATGGACATGTATACAGACGCAATCGACGTCATCTCCGATTTAGTCGAGAACCATTCCGTCCTGATCATGAAAATTCAGAGCCTGAAGCGCTGACTGACCAATCACAGCACAATGATGATCCAGTTTCTACAATAGGCAGTAGTGAACCAAGTCCAGCTCCACCAATATCAGAGCTACGCAATACATTAGATTCCGCACCTGTTCAGTGTCCAAAGCAACCAGTCTCTTCAAGTCCGATGAAGACACACAGTGGTCGTGTAGTTGTAAAACCAATGCGTTATCGTGATGTGTAGGACATAGGTAGATAGTGAAAGAGGTAACAATAACTCCTCGTCTACCTATTTCTAAGTTTAGCTTAGAACTTTATGTTAATCATTGCATTGTACTTGTTGAGTTAAGACTGTTTGTATGTTTAGTTTGCATAGGAAGACTGTGTTAAGGGCATAATAATCCCTAGTCTCCCTAACAGGGCAAATAGCCTTGCATTTGATTATTTGGTTGTCAGTCTTGATTGTCATTAATCAAATCTTAATTTCTCATTCTATGATGTAATGATGCATGTTGAATGTATAACAATGTTTTTGTTTAAAGTTTAATAGTTATTTGATCATGGTCTTCAAACACTGAAATGGACAATAATTCAAAGACGGTAAAGTTTCGGTATTAGCAGAAATCTGTAAACTTAACATTTTAAAGAAAGGGGGATGTAACAGTATTCTGTATGAATTAATGACTACTCCCTAATTATCACTATCATTGTACAATAACACCTCCCCTTGTCACGTGGTTAATAAAGTGGACGCCATGCCAGAAAGCCATGCTTGTTTTTACTTCAACTTGTAGCATCTTCTATTGATTCAGTACATCGTGAAACACAGCCCTCGTAGCAATATATCTTTATCACCTGCATATGGAGTTTATGTCTATGTACGTCTCTAAACGAGACAAGCTTTTAACAAATAAGCTGATATTATACGGGTATCAAAATCCCTGTTTAAAATCTGCATTTATCAAATTCTATGGTTGATACAATGATCGTGTAAGGAAATACAGTCTATAAATGTTGACTGAATTTTTTCATATAATTTTAAGACCATTATTTGCGAGACATTACATAGACATACTAGTACTGAATTGTCTATATATTTTTCCGTCTCCCCGAACATGACAAGGAGCACATGGCGATTGTGATCAATCGAAAGGAGATACTTATTCTTCTATGGCAAGATCATTTTCATCGTCTAAATTGTTTTAATTCAAGTAGGTGTAGATACAATATACAGAATAAAAATATACATACATGTGATTACCTTTATACTTTCCAGTATAATTTTACAATATTAAGTTCACTGAAGCTAGTTTTTTGCGCACAATTATAACCTTTTATAAACCGTATCATATCCATATTAAAATAACACAAACACCAGGTTTGGTGGATAAATTTGTCATTTATTATACGTACATGTAAAAATAATGACACATAATTAAAAGATGAATTAGATAAAGAGCTAGCTAGGAGATCAATCTTACACATTGCATCAGTGAAAAAGTTATATGTAAAGTTTTATACAAAGCATTATTTGATCTCCCTAACCTACTAAATTACATTTAGAAAAACCAAATTAAAAACCCACTATCCAAAAAATAACAATGAGCAAAAATGGTGACAGACAAAAAATATCCAAAGTACAAGCATGCAAAAGAAACGATAATTATTCTACTAAAATTAATAAAAGTACTGTAAACTCATTTACTGCGTTACTGAACTTATACAATTCTAAATAAAGAACACAGCAAGAACAATGCATACAACAATTTATCGGTTAAGCTAGATTTTAAAACATATGTAAATCTACATATTCTATATGGCTAAAAGAAAAAATAACATTTTTTATAGCCACTAACTTACTGAGTATCATTCATTTTCTTTTTATTTTCCCAAAATGGAGGATGAAGATTATTATGTAAAGTCTACTTGCAGAAATTCTTCAAAATTGTTGTTACATTTCAATGAACAGACACAAGTTACTTGAATTCAAGATTAATTCAAGTGACAGTTTGATATGTTGTTTATATATTGACTGTGTCCATATCACTCTTACGAATCGTCGGAGCTTGGGCAGATTCATGTTTACGTGGCATATCTCTGAGGTTTTTATCCACAGAGCCCACGAACTCCAGAGTACTTCGTTTGTCCTCGTACTTCTTAAAGAAAGCCTCTCCATGACCGGCCGTGTCTTTGGTGTACCAATACCTCCCACATTTTGATCGATAGTAAATTCTTCCTTTATACTTCTTCACTTCCGGTGCTTCCTTTTTGATTTTTTTCAACATTTTGCTTCCATCGGGGTCATCATCATCTATGAAAACATGCATTTTGCATTCAAAGTTTTAGGAAACAAAATGGTATAAGATTCAACATGTGTACGTTACTTATATTGACAGTAACAAAAGGTTTTTTAAAACATTGTTTTTTCTAGAATGAGTTTTAAGATGATAAATTTACTCAAACATGAATTAAAAAAAAAAAAAAAACTCTGACGCAATGAAAAAATATCACAGGGTTGTAAAATCTTTCGAGATAGGTGTTCATAAAAAAACCATTGGCTTAAAAATACTATTACAGACAATTTTACCCGGCCCAAAACTTACCATCATCGCCTCCACTTCCATTTCCACCTCCTCCCCTACTTCCTCCCCAACCCCCTCTTCCGGATACACCAGATGGCTCTGAACTTCTGTGCCGTTCGGAATGTGAACCTCTGTGTTGCCTTCCCTGCAGAACAACGTTCTTAAATTCGCGGAAGTCTTCCCAGGGGCAGATTGATGGATTCAGCTCCTTTGCTTTTAGAAAACTCTCTTGGGCCCTGGAGTCATTTCCATTTACAATGTCACACTGGCTTGATCCAAGATATGCCACTGTAAACGTAGTGGATATCTCCAAGGCTTTTGTTGCACCAGTGATACCACGGTTCTCCCCTTTCCCCGTTTGATTTCCCTAGACTCACGGCTTTTTCAAGATATTGGCGCGCCTTATCATTTTCATTCTGATGATAACATTGGGTCCCAAGCTCACCCCAGGCTTCTGCGCAGTTAGGAAATTTGTTAACAGTGGAAATAAGAACCGATTTTACCCGAGCCCCGTTACCATAGATATTCTCCAAATGGGCCTCAGCCAAGTATTTTCTGGGTGGTCTAGTTACCCTCACAGCGGTTTCGAAATCTGCTTTCGCTTTGTCGTTTTCTCCTATTATACTGTAAGCACGACCACGCCAAGTTAGAGCTGTATAATCGTTTGGATGCTGCGTCAGATATTGAGTAAAACACGGCACAGATCCGGCTTTGTTGCAGCTAGAGAAAACCGAGATTCCTTGAGCCAAGACAGACATTACTTTATACGTTCAACAGAACCTAAAATGGGAATCCCTTATCTAGTTTCCTAAAATAAATCCATGTCATCTTTTATAACAAAAGTAAATACAATAAAGTCTATTTACAGATTAAAAATCAATTTGTATTAAAGCTATCATTATTGGATGGCCGAATGTAACTGTTATTCGCGTAGTAAATGTTCTTTTGTGTTGGCATATTAGTACATCGTGCATGCAAGATATAATGTAACCATATCAAAAATATGTCGATAAAAACTGTACATGCAAGATGATCACATTCACTTGCAAGGTGCTAATATTTTAAGGGAATCTGTTCTTAATATGGGTAAATCTAATTTTTTAACGCCAGCATACCAGACATCATTTTATTACAGTAATATGCAACATGTGGTTCTTAATAATTATTATACCCCCCGCTTGAAAAGCGGGAGGGTATATAGTAATCGTTAATTCCGTCCGTCCGTCTGTACGTCCGTCCGTCCTTCTGTCCGTCTGTTACACTTTTGGGTACCAATCTCTTATCCGCAACTCCTCTCATACCATGGAATGGAATTTGATGAAACTTTCAGAGAATCTTTATTGCATATTGCCATTGTGCACCTCCTATTTTACTTTTTGATCCGACACTTATTTTGGGTTTCCCGGCCACAGCAAAACATGGACTTTGCAATTATAGCTATATGGAAGCGGGGGGCATCATTTAGTGAGCTCATCGCTCACAATTCCTCTAGTTTATGTAAGCATGCGATATTATTTCGCATTGGACAAGTACATATACATTTTTAAAATGAGACTAAATCTTGAATATACAGTTTAGTCTATTATTTTATCTCTAGAATTTATTGAAATGCATGTGTGTATTCTTGCCGTTGATTGACTAATATTTCCATTTCTAATTTTTTTCTCTCTGTGATAACTGTTTGAAAGTTGGGGGAAATTATTTCTTGATAATTCTGCCGGCATGTAAATTAGGCAGGTCGATAAGTCATAAGCTAAGGAGGCCTGATACGCATGCAAATCTCGTGCGCATCTGTCTCTGTGTCTGACGCTAAGGAGGCCAAATATGCATGAAAATCTCGTGCGGCTGCCTTTGTGTTTGACGTCAGTGTGCGAGGACTATATTGAAATTGGCATGGAAGTCCTTGTGTAATTTAAATCTATTAGTCTACATTTTTAATTTCTAAGTCTACAATTTTATTTCACAATGAAATGGAAATATAAGGAATCACTGTCTAGTTTTGAGAGTATGCCAGGGACATCAACAATAGTGGGAAACATGGGATAATTTTAGCATAACGGGCTTCCGTGTTTCCCACTATTGTTGATGCCCTGGCATACTCTCAAAACTAGACAGTGATTCCTTAAGAATATAGCAGCATATACGATATGTACGAAAACCTACAAGGGTCAAATTAGAAAATGAAGAAAAAAAAAAATTAAGTCGTAATAACGACTTTTTATCTCGTAATAACGACTTTTTATCTCGCTATTATGACTTTTATCTCGTTACTGTGGTTTCATTAATATTCGTGGGCATCAATTTTCGTGGATTTAGTAAAAATCACAGTTTCGTAAATACGTAAATTCGTGGATAATGGTCCTCACAGACAAAAAAGTGTCTATATTTTCATTTTTTTTCTTTCGTCGTTATGCATTAGCGGGAACATTGTGCCATTTACAATGTTAGGATACGTAGATATATTTTAAGAAATTTAAATTACTAACAGGAGAAAACTCTTTATCTATTTATTTATTTATCCCCATTGGCTTTTCAAAAGTCGGAACCTTCAACAGTGAATTATTCCTTTAATTCGCAAGTGTGGAATACGGATAAAAATTATGATCGCAAGTGTGGAAAACGGACGTAATTAAGTTGCAAGAGGATATTAAAAGTAACAACAATTAGTTTTATTTCAATTCACAAAATGGCGTTAGTTACTTATTTTTACATGCACGACGTGTTTCGGGACTTGACAAAGACATCCAGACCCCTTGTTTGAAGATCTCGGAACAAACACATTCACGTGCGATCATGCGCGATGGGTACAACATCCGCTTAAACAAGTAATACGAACGACAATAATTCAGCCATGAATGACAGGACTTTCGCAGCATACAATACATGTATACTCATTACCTCATGTATAACAAAAATATGTTTCTAAGCAAACATAAAATTCAAATAGCATTAAATTGTGTTGATAATTTGTATGAATTTAGTATGTTTTTAACGGCAGAGATTAATAAATTATCTCTATCAGATTTTTTGTGTAACGGTAATTTGTTGTTTTCACTGTACAGGTGATAATTGGGGTTTGTATGGCACGCCGATTGGTTCAAAATTATTTTCTGCACAACGATCACGATTTTATACACAAGCTAGAAGAAAAATATACACGAGTAGAATAAAAATGCACGTATCGGTAAAAATTGCACATAGTTTAAAAGATTTTTACACAAACATAACGAAAAATACACGAATCCGAATTTTTTTACTCGATTAAAGGGTTTAATATGCATAAACAAAAATCGAAAATTGCACGAGCAGAGGAAACTAAAAATTACACAAACAATTTTACTGCGCATACAGCTGCGCATATCATTACTATGCACATAGAATATTCATAGTGTTCTTGGTTTTCTGTACTCTTTATCTCATCACGTATGCTAAGCTGAATGTTATCGAGAATGGAAGTTGCTTTTTTACAATCCGATTTCGAATGAAGTGTTTCCATCTGATCTATGCGAGAGTATTTAAAAGCTTTTTGAAAATACTATGAATTTCTTATATTGACCGAGGTCAAGGATGTATTATATGATGCCGGACAAAAATTGTAACAAGAAGGAATCGGTACATTATTTAGTGCTACAATGCGGGGTTAAAAAAAAGTACCATTCAGTATGATGCACTCGACTCCAAACTAAAAGTACCTAACGATGAACTACAGTACGGCTGACAAGGCTCTTGATTTAAAAAAATCATTTGAGGAGATTTTTTCCCCATTTCGGAATAGGAAATTAAATATTCAGTTGGCTGGATATATACAAATGTGCACATTTTAAATTTAAAAAGTGAGGATTACCTTAGATGTACACAACGTATTTTTAATGTCAAACATAAAAATATTTTATTTCTATTTACATATGTATCCAAACTTATGAAATATCCGATATCAATTTTGGTTGGATATCTGTAGCCTACTTTTTGTTATGATTTTTTCCATGATATTTCATATTTTCAGTTATAAACTTCGAAATAAAAACAAGATATTTCTTGTAAGCGTTGCCCTCATTCGCAATGGTGATTACTTGATAAATGTTTTCATTTTTAATAAAAAGGACCAGATATACTTATATACTCTATGTACATGCGCTTTTGTTTTTTGTTAATTAAATTTGTCCAAATGAAATAACAAAACTCTACTCAAATAATCCTGGCTATGGAAAAAACACATGATCAGTGGCGGACCTGGCTCTTGGATCGATTGGAGTCCCAGTATAAATTTATTTAAGTTTCAAGTCGTTGGACCATAATGACACACCAAGACTTTTAAAACATTGCTAAATACATCTACATACAATGTCATAAATAAAATGGGAATGGATACTGCAGTTTGATAATAAATGAAAAGAATATAAATCTTGTTTTATCATTCTTGAAAAATGCAAATAAATCATGTTCCAAATACAGCACAATTTTTGCAAATATTTTCAAAGAAAACAAATTCTCTTTACATTTAGAATTCGTATTCATAAAATTTTAATAATTTATTATTTCCCAAACACTAAATTTAAGTTTTTTGAAATAACACTTTTCAACCTAAATCTATGGCCATTATAACAAGAACATGACTGTATAATCATAAAATGAAATTAATCGGCAAACGGGCCTGTAGAAGTCCCCCCTCCTCCCTACTTTTTTCTGAGTATTATAGACTTTTCAACAGTAAATATTCCTTATATCCTGGTTGACCCCCTAACCTTCAATTTTTAAATGTTGTTAGGTCGAGCCCAAATTCCAGGATATGAACGGTAAATTACAATATTTATCGTTATAGTTTTAGGTTGAATTGCACTCCTGATTTCGATCGACTACTTCATGTACGCTTAAATTCATAGAAAAATAGTTCAGCTAGTAGCATCAGGAGGGGCATGTCCCTCCCCCTTTTCGTTTTTTTTTTCTTTGGCAAACATAACCTTTTTCTATCGTAAATATCCACTGAAAAGCCTCATCCCCTTTTTTGTTTGGTAGTTTAAATCTAAGTAATATATGCTTATGTGTTTCGAAAAGAAGGTGGACTATTGAAGGTGCCTCACTACCTCAACGAAATAGGATTTTCTAGTTTGGACACCCCCCCCCCCCCCCACCTTTTTTTTCGCTTTACATGCAATTAGACTTTGCAGGTAATTTGTTCAAAAAATCTAACCCCCTCCCCACTATTAAAAGTGATGCTATACCGATATTATATGTGTCTGTATATCGTAATTTTAAATTGTTTTAACTCCTTTATATGCATTTTACCTATTCAAAGCAAATTCGATAAAACATTATATATTAAGCTTAAATTCACATAACTAAAACGACTACAATTTACATACATGTACAATTTTCTACATTTACATGGATATTTATGAAATTACTACACATTGTTCAAAATTAAAGACTACATGTTCTACTTTGTCACATACATAATTATATAAAAAAAATTAATAATTATATTCGATCGTTTCAATATAAAACTTAAAGTTGCGCAATTATTTGCCTTATTTTTATTTTTTACTGTATATTTCATAAAGTTTTCTGTCAAATTCCACAACCCAGATGATCGCAACAATGCTTCAAAATCTCTGTATGAATTGTTAGTAATCATTAATCAAAAGGCATTATTGATGTGTCAAATAACTATAAATCGATTAGCGTACAGGTGTCTTTCATTCCTTCACCAGCAGGGAGGGTTCTCTCTTGTGAAAAGGTCACGCATCCACATCCTTAATTATTACCGACGTACACACAGTGGGTGGTGGAGGAGAAGAGTTTGATTTGTTGTTAACTGTCCTGTATTACATCACATGCTGTTTTTATTAATTTTATGAAGACCTTTACTATATCAATGTTTTACACTTTCAAAAGAAATTGCTATATAGACAATGATAGAGGAATGACACAATTTAAAAATCTAATAATTAAACACACATCTGGTAATATGCATCCCTTTTACGTTATGTATACATGTGTAGAATATTTTTAATCGGGGGTGTTCATATTTTAATATTTAAGATTGTGTGTAAATTTATACATGCATAAAACACATTGTACATATTCTTGAGAGTCTAGCGAATTCTAAAAGACTGAATCCTTTTTAAGAAGATTAAATAAATATTACTAACACGTTACTCATCAGGGGCGGATCCAGCAATTTTTGAAAGGGGGGGTTCCAGGGTTTTGTCCCTCTTACCCCCCCCCCCTTACACACTCTCAGGCAAAGATTCACACACACATGTATGGAAAAATACAAAATTGTGGAAAATATCTTTGTTCTACGTCCTTTTTTTCTTTGAAAAGGTACCCCAAGTCCGTATAAGAAAAATTAACACATTTAAAAAACTACTGAAGCCTTAGAATTGAATGGATTTGCAGCATTTCCGAAGAGTAGAATGGATTTTCTTAAAGAATTTGAAAATCCTTTTTGGGTTGGGTATAAAACAATGAATTAAATTTTAGTTCCTTCATAAGATTTAATTTAAAAAAAAGCGGCACCTTATTGTATATAGCCAACACAGCCAAATTAAGATCGCGGGAATCTAATATCAATTTAACCTCGCATGTTACATATTATATATAAGATATATAAAAATAAGTAGAATATTTTCTACCATTCACTCACTAATGTAATTGTGAAGGTGAATGGAAAAACTAAATGTGTGAGAATCTATCTATTCAATACGTGTGTATATCTAAGTTAGACGTACAAATACTTATTCTCGGGAAACGTTTTATCCCCCTTCTTTCTCTCTCTTTCTCCACTTGGGAAAAATAAAGGGGGGTTCCAACCCCCGGACCCCCCCCCCCCTCTGGATCCGCCAATGCTCATCCTTAAGGATAAATTTATAGGTTTATGTTTCAAGCATCCAAGCCACCCTGAGCTGTTCTCTAATGAATATTAATGAAATGTGCGCAATGAGGATGCGTCGTATATTATGTCGATGTTGTATTCTCACTCGTGCAGTTTTCGTTTTTATGTTTGTGTAATTTTCTCGTTATATCGTGTAAATATTTTGTTGATTGTGTAGTTTTTCTGTAGTATGTGTAAATTTCAATAACTTTGTGTATACTTTCCTCACTTTGTGTAAGTTTTTACTTACTCGTGTAATTTTTGTTTAAGGTCGTGCAGAAAATAATTTTGAACCAATCGGCGTGCCATAGGTTTGGACACTTAAATTGTTTGAGAAAACAATTTAACACATTTACGCCTGATTATCAGCCTATGGCATTGGGGGGTATATAGCTGATTGGTATATGGGTTTGTTCCCATCTCGCCTTAACTGTAAAATTTAGTATTCCCATTTCGCCTTAGTAAGCTCTCAGGTGAATGAAGGTGATGGAGATTTAATATATTTATAATAAAGTATTTTTGGTATTATACACATATAATTTCATGCACAGTATTCATAAATCTCCATTAATTGTTAAATTCAATCTAAAAATGTTTATCATTTTAATTTTTATGTCAACCTAGTAATAATATTTTCAAATACTAAAATTCCCATTTCGACTTAGTGCTTTTTAACTTTTTCTTACCTGTATTTCACTGTTAAGGCGAAATGGGAACACACCGGTATATGCACTGCGTTGACAGATCTACGTGCTGTTTGTTTATCTCCGTGCAAACGTAATAACGACTTTTTATCGTAATAACGAGATAAAAAGTCGTTATTACGACTTAAGAAAGTCGTAAAAACGAGATAATAAGTCGTTATTACGACTTAAGAAAGTCGTTACTACGAGATAAAAAGTCGTAATAACGAGATAAAAAGTCGTTATTACGACTTAATTTTTTTTTTCTTATTTCTAATTTGACCCTTGTAGGCTTTCGTAAATATGTACATATATGGTCAGTATCTTTCTTTTAGATGTGTTTCACAATATTATACAATCCTTCACCAGGCACATTGGTAAAGTATAAGTCACATTATCCAGCGATGAGGTAAACGATGAAAAACCGATGAGTTTTTTGATGAAAATGGCATGAATGCCGGCCGGACACCACTAGTGATCGGACGGTGACTGAGGCCATTTTGCGAAGTGTGTAGGGGGGGGGGGGGGTTAAACCTACGCCCTAATGTACGATGTCTATAATATGTCTATTTTTGCAAAAAAAAGTGGGGGCTAAGACTCCCTACCCCCACCCCCTCCGGTTCCGACGCCTATGAATGGCATGTATAAAACGATCATATTTTTACCAACTTCATTGTGTTTTACGTATTCAAACACCCATGCAGAAATAATTTTTTTACCACATATCTTAAGCGGTTGGTGGTTAGGACATTCCTCGAGGTAACACTAACGTGCATTTTAATTCCTTTAAAACAAACAAATAGCAAAAAAAAAAAAAAGTAAAAGAAAAAAATGATTTTTTTAAACTTGATCGTATTAAATAAAAAGCCAAGCCAGTTAACATATATTGTCTTTACTTTTCATATCTCAATTACTTTTTTTTTCCTTCCGACGATTAAAAAAAATATCATTTTCATTAATTACACGTGCTTGGCTTTTTTGGTATTAAAGGGAATAAACCATATTCATATATATTCTATGTTTTCATGTTTATTTCATTAAAGAATAAATCACATCATCATGAAATACATGTACTGTACCTACATGTAAGTATGAATATTAATTAAGAAGAAAATAAACCATATACGTAACATTGTTCAACAGTGAATCATATACATATTTCAGATGGAATATATACCATATTATCATGAAATTTCATCAATAATATCTAATTATGAAAGAAAAATCTTTAATTATTAGGAATGGAAGCCGTGTTTGAGTCTTGACTTGGTGAAATATCAACACGTGTAATATCATTTAAACAGAGAATTTAATTCCGTAAAATATAATTATCAATATTTGTTCTTTACTTTTATCGAATTCTGAAATAAAAAAAAATCAATTAATTAATTCTTTGACATTGTCTTTCTTTAAATGTTAGTCTTTCGTAATCCCGGTCTTAAATTGTTTATCTCCTAACCATGCTCTTTACCTGTCTTTACGGGTTTGCGTGCACACATTGAAGCGAGAGATTCACACCTGGCATGCACTAAATAAACAAAAGGAATCGAGTTGTAGATAACCGATTTGTATACATAAGATAAACAAAGCCTTATAATGCGACCAAAGTCATATGTATCAGAAAGAGTATCATCAGGCTATTTATTCATCTATTTTTTTAAAATTGGTAAGAACAAAACATTGTGCGACGCACGAAAATACATGTAGAATGTCGCTGCGTCATGCTAAAACCTCAAGAAAAAAAAACCTACTACTGCCATGACTCAATGTGGAATGAAATCTGGACAGATACCGCGATTCAAAGATTGAACTCATGGCCGGAACTTATATTACAGTAAAATCCGGAACCAATATTATGATTTTTAAGGTTCCGGCCGGAACGCGAAACACCTGGAACGAATATTATGCGACACCGGCAACCACTCCATTTTTATCATAAAACGCATTGGTTGCCCATCGTATATCCATCGCTAGATAATGTGACTGATACTTTAAGGACTACTGGGCCGATGTGGACCGATGTTGTGGCATCGTTAACACCACGGATTACTACCGATTACCACCGGTCTACGGCTACCGGCCGGGAAATGTGACCTAGGCATAAGAAAGGAAGAAAACTGTTTCAAGAACTTGTTCAACATCAGAGCATGGCATTTGCATATAAGCTATACATTTTTACTTTTTCTGAAAGACATTTTCGAACCCTTAAGCTCGACACAAGATGCATTAATCAAAAGCACTAGATTCACACATTTTCTCTATATATGCATAACAACAAAACATTTAATATTCTCTAGTCCTATGTAGTGTGGTTCTTATCGTAGCAAACGCCTATCTAATTTAATACTCCAATTGTAAGTCATGAATAATGACAGAATAAGATAATGGCCACACGGTTCACATAGGTAAATGGAGTCTCTTTTAAGGTCTTAAGGTTACCTTAACCTTAAGGTAAGGTTTCCTCTTTAATTCATAAAGTTTCAATCCAGTTTATATTCTTGTACGAAATATAATTTTTGTTCTGACGGTCTTAGAATAAAAATAACTTCGAGAATGATAAAACTCAAAGTAAAATAATTTTTGATTTGAAAAAAAAAAACTTTAAATCTGATATGCTTTCATATACATGCATAAGAACAATATATTTTTTATTACTGAAAGATGCTGTCTCAGATCATTTATTGAGACTGATACGAAAATGAAAAGCATAGTCTTCAATCACGAGTTTTTGTTGATGATCATACAGGACATTATGTTCCTAAATGCAATAGAATAAACTTTGATGTAGCATTCGCAAGTTAATCTAATTTTTGATGATAATACACTTTTTAAAAGATCCTTATATGAGAGATATTCTAAATAAAGTTCTCATAGGCCTAAGTATAACAAAATTATTTGGGAAGACTGCAAATGTTTTCAGAAAGTACTTACCCGTCGTTACACTAAGTAACATACATGTAACTAAATTATCACAGAGCCAGAGAGAACAACTCTCTTTTAGAGTATTAAATTACAATTGCTTTTATTTCATTTTCATGGGGATATGTTACTTTCCTATGTAAAAACTTACACAAAGAATAATATGTATCTATTTCTGAAGTTATCGAAAACTCATTCGTGTATGTTCAAAACCAAGAATGTGACATTAGGTCTATGTTACAGTCACGTATTAAAAGATTGAGGGGCAGTATGGAAACTATCTATTCTTCCGTATTCAACAATCCAGAGTGAAAAAAGAATTAGATACATTACCTGATCAGTACGTGCTGGTCCCTGCTGACAAAGCAGGTAACACTATTTTCTTTTGTAGGGCTCATTTTATAAATTGTAGTTTAGAAAAACTTGGATTTAATTCCACAAGTGGTAATCCAACGTATACTCATAGTTTCCTTTTTAAGGAAAAGATTATTCAAAATCATATGTCAGTTTTTAAAATCCCAAAGAACCAAAATGAATTTGAACTATACCAGATCTACATCTGATTCCAAATCCTTAAAATCCGTACAAACAAAGATGCATAGTAGGTTCTAGTAAGTATTCAATTAAGCCTCTATCCCTGCTCCTCACTAAGTGAAGGAGAAACTTCGGGAGTACTGTGCAACGATATATTCAAGAAGTAGTGTAAATTAAATGTGGATACTTAAAAATTCCGAGGAACTTTTGGATAATTTGAAATCGCAAGATTTTACCAAAATCAACAGCTTAAAATCTTACGACTTTTCAACTTTATATACAACCATTCCCCACGATAAATTAAAAGTCCAGGCTTTTTGAAATCATGGACAGCTGCTTTTTCAAATCATTGACAGCTGCATAAAAATGGAACTCGTAAATTTACAAATCTTGTCATTGCATGGTCAATTGCAAAGTTATTTTGTTAAAAACATCTTGATTCTACAAACAAGTACTCTGAAGTTGATATCAAAAAGATGCTTGACTTTCTGTTTCATATTTGGTTATTTTACTTGAAAAAGACGTAAATGGTAATGTATCAACCAAGCTCTGCGATAAAAGTGATGACTTTAATTTTACAATCGTCAACTTCCCTTAATTATGCAGCAATATACCTTCATCACCTGCCTACGGAGATCATATATCACAATTGATTCGATACGCAAGTGTATGCTCTATGTATAAACAATTTATAAAAGGAGGTAATTAAATTATTGACAAACAAGTTGATGAAACAATATCACAGTCTCGGTTAAAGTAATCATTTCGTATGTTCTATGGTCGATACAATGACCTATTTGGCAAATACATTTTATCATTGAGTCAAATACTGACTGACTTTTTCATCCTAATTGTTAGTCCATTATTTATACACTGAATTGAAGACGGATTTCTCCGTTATTACCCGATCATGATAAGGACCACACGGCGGGTGTGATTAATTGGCAGGGAGTACTCACTCTTGCATGACAACTGATCCCACCTCTGATGTTTTGGAGGTCTGTGTTTGCTCTCCTCCTATTTAGTTTTGTTTTACGGACTTTTGATCTTGAATACAATTCGTTATCTCCATATGTTTCATTTTTAGGAAAAATATAGTTAATTAATTAATGTTACTGGTTTTTTTTTGTAAAAAACTTAACCGGGATACATCCATAGTGATGATTGAAAATAAGTAGCTGTTAATTACAATACATAGTTGATCTATCTTAATCTCAAATTGAAGATTAAATTTCACATTTCTAAAGAATAAATGTAAATTGCTATCGTGCCTGATATATTTATCCTTGCATTATATTTTCAGATGCACTTGACTGTCTGTCACAGTGGAACACATATAATTTAAGGGGAAATGGTTGCTGCTCAAATTAGATGTAGGTTTGATGTTTTAGAAACTTTATAGACTAGAATGCGCTATTCATTAAATTTCATTTGTTTTTATATTTATCATCTTTTTCCATAGTTGAGAAATTTAAGTATGCTTACATTTATCATTAAGGTTCATAAACCCTCTGCTCACTCATATGAAATTTTTCTTAAACTTTTATGATTTTCAAAAGGAAATATATATGTTGAATAAAATTAATACAAACAATTAAAGCATGGCTTGCTGGGCAAAATTTGGCGAAAAATTCACTTAAACTTGACAAGTTTATAAAGGATTAATAGACATTTGTGTCATTAAGAGTTATCTCTCCTATCAGAGTATCAATATGTACCTTAACATGTTCATTATTCTTTAATATTATATAACTTTGTGAAATCCGGTAATCTGATTGGTCAATACGAAGTACTTATTTTTTAATAACGACCGCTGAAAGCGAATAATGACTCGCACGAGCTGCCTCGTTTTCACTTTCGCTTTAGACAAACATGGAAATTCGCAAGTTGTAGGTGAGGAAAATTTAAAACATATAGTGAAGAACTCTGAGACTGATAATACAAAACAATTACTAGGATATTTGTGAATATTTTTCGGAAATAATTAGCACATACCATTTCATGACCTTTCCACTTAGCCAGCAGAGTTTCGACGCTGTTTACGCGATTACGGAGACTAAAGAAAATATAGACAAGCATACCATGTAAAATTGTATCTATTCTTAGAAGACATAGGTATTTATATTTTGTCAGTGCATTTCGTCTGCAAGTGTAAACGAGAGCGATTATCAATCTGGGGGAGGGGATACTCTGTGTTATTCGGAGATAGATAGCTTGCGTCATTATTATGATATGGGAAATTTATTGCCAAAACAATTTCCTCTGAGTAATATTCAATGAATTCTGAAACATTTACATTCAACTTATTTATGGTTAATACTATCTCTGTAAATAATAGGATGATATACATTGCACTAATAAATTTGGGAAATTATTATTTATATAATATAATAAATACGGACTCAATGCACGGTCAATATGCATTTATAATGACCCAGGATGACATATATTGACCTCAGATACATGAAGTATATCGACCTCGGGCTAGCGCCCTCGGTCGATATACTACATGTATCTTCGGTCAATATCTGTCATCCTGGGTCATTATAAATGCATATTGACCTACATTGAGTCCATATTTGTATATTAACTTCTTTCATCAGTAACTTAACTGTCAAGATAGCTCAGCTGGTAGGGCACTCACTCCGTGTTGAAGATCGTGGGTTCAGACGCCTCGACTGACCTAAATCGATTAAAGAAATACCAGTACATAGCAAATATTCATTCACAAAGCACTTGGCGCTTTAAACTGAAAGTAACGGGTCTATCAGACCTTAAAATCAAGACCCCATGTCACGGTAGGCGTCGACACGATAAAGATTCCTCGCTGCTAAGTTGCCATGATTGTCGAGTAAGGCTCTAAAACTGAAGCTATTCAGCGGTAGATGGTTACATCTCTATATGAATAAAAAAATCTTGAACGAAACCTAAACAACATAATTTAATCAATCATGATCAATCAATCATAAATAATACTTCTACTTGTTTAAAGTGCTACGTGTAAAATCAGTCTGATAATAAGCTGTTTCGCAAAGATTTAATATTATAACTATAGATGTTGTCGTTTAATGAAACATTTATATCTGTTGCTGAATTATATGATGTATTTTAATTTTTTACAGGGTTTTTTCTATGGTGGATTATTGGGGGTAATTCATTTAAAGTAAATCATACATGTTACGCAAAGTATCATGGTTGGATATCACTATAAAATATTACGACAAAAAATAATTGATTTTTTATGTTAAGACATACTATTTGCAACACTTTATTTCTTATCTATTGTACACCTCAGCTTCATTTTTCTACTTCTCTAGAGATAAATTGTTTCGTTTCCAATAATATGAAGTATCAACCGCTTGAAAACAAATTACTTTTCAAAGTATTACACAACAATTCCCAACAAGAAATTAAAGTTAAGGCCTTTTGAATCATATATTTGTATACTTACCTTTTCTCTGGCCATTTCCAAAATTATTTTGTTAAAACATTTTTATCGTACACATAAGTACTATGAAGTTGATATCAAAAGGATGCTTGTGTTACTGAATGACAATATCCATGTGGTGTTTGTGGACCAGGTCTTCCAACTATCTATTGGATAGCCCATGGGTACCAATTGTGCCCCTTATAAACAGTCCTAATTTAGTATTCGTGTGAAGCAACATTTGTCCAAAATTTTATACATGAAAAGAAAAAACACTTGCTGTGGCCTTTCACTCGACATTTAGATATATTGATGGACTTTTGAGCTTAAATATTGTTTCGTTATCTCCATAATTTCACGTATAAGATTACAGTAGCGGAGAGTTATCGATTTAAAAAAAAATATTTAAAAAAAAAAATACATATAATGTGAAGAAGGCATAAAACACAGACCTCTAGGATTTCAATAATTGTCGGATATATTGAAACCAATGCTAGGTTTTAAAAAAATGAGTCAAATTGGTCAATCATTGGTTGTGAACGGTAACCTTCAAACCATGACAGGACCTCCAGAAATCAAATTGATAGGAAAAGTATAACTCAAACTATTTGCTATTAATAACAATATACATTAATATACGTTGATTTAAAACCAATTTACTACATTTTTTTTTTATATTTTAATAATTTTTTTTGCAACTTGTTTTCTTTCCGATCGCTATAAATATATTTTTTTAACAGTTGTAATTTCTGTCAACCGACTTTGTTTTCGTTGCAATGGAGTTTCGAGCATGCGTTTGTGCAACACGACGGCAACCTGTGGAGACAATGAGGTACTTTTTCAATTTTACCAACTGATCTGTTGCGAAAAAAGGAATAAGTACACATATTTGTTAAATAATCAATAAGTAAATTGTTTTATAATAAAATAAAGGCCTTACATGCAAAGGTAATAAAACGATTATATTTTAAAACATGCATATAAAGTGACGTAGGTCTAGATTATATTCTTTTATTATATTATATTCTTTTATTCTATTGTTGTCCTTATCGAAATGTATGCAAAGTTACAAATAGATTTCAATATTTTTGAAATGGGAGCAAGTATATTTTGTACTTTAAATGTAACATTCACAACACTTACCTGGAATGTTAAGGGGCGCATTCATCTGTTTATCATTACAGTTATAATTCAGCATAATTTGGATATTGATATACAATACGAAAAAATTCAACATACAATTACTTATATTACGCCTGATTTTTAGGAATGCTACCTCGAAAGAGTCACCAAATCAGATCTGCAAGTAATCTTTTCTGCCGGTTGTAGAAGTAAAACGGTAAGGCTGATTTTGCTTATTCTGTATTTTTTAGCAGATTGTTTTCTATCAGAAATATTTTAGATTTTTTTTAAAATACGTTACTTCTACTTTCATCTAAAGAGGGTCGTTCAATATGTAATGCAAATTGTCTTTAAAGCACAAACGCACAACATTTAACTTTGGCATTATTGGCGAGGATGCTGAAATCGCGAATATTGAATGCAGCTAAATTTAATTGCTTTTGATGTAAAATAGTTTCTTTAGTGAGCATTTCGAAATCGCTAAAAATAAATGACCAATTTTTAACCACAAATCGCTGATTTTGCGTCTCGCTAACATTTCTATATATACGTACAACAGTGTATTACTGAAAATAAGTTTTTCATTTTATTTCAAACTGTCATATAGGTTTGTCAAATTATGGCGACTTTAAGTGGAAATCCAAGACGGAGAGATTTAGTGAACTGTGCCCAATGTTGTGTCAACCCTCCTGGTGCTTCAGAACCTTGTAATTCAAGACTGTGTGGTCAGCAGCCTCTTGGTAAGGCGCATGCTTTTCACTTGTTCTAGAATTGGCATTTCCTTTGGGTTGAGCAAAAAAAGCAATGGTTTGTTATAGCGTTTGCCTTCATGTAAATGTGACTAGTTTTTTTTTTTAATTTGTTGACACTTAGTATCAAGAGAGTGAATAACATCGTCATTACAAAGTACAAATTCTTTAATGTAATGACCAGCGGTTGATATCGATGTACATAACCAAAAGTGTGCTTACTTTATCCCTCAACATTTGTTTTTGAAATAAAAATGAAAATTCGTTGGTAGTTTTAATTTCCAAGTTTCTCTTCATGTTACAAAAGCTAGGTGCACTGGGAAATGATTATTTGATTGATATTTTGTTTTTTACCCCCGTTCGAAAATTTTTCACTCATAAAGATGTCTTCATATACCAGTGAAGGAATTGATAACAACAGAATATGCATGATGCTTATCAATTTTTGATAGTTACAACCGTGTCACCTTCAGCTGTACCAGGACTGAAATGTATGAGTTGTCATCATGCACTTTCTGTTCACGAATGCAAGAAAACAACAGTGGATTGTCAGCATCATGAGGTGATTATAACTGCTTGCTTTGAACCAATCACACAGAAAGTTCATCAGAATGTAAGAAAAAATTATAGACGCTTGATTGACCTAGGAAATATTAACATATATACTTCTGTTTTACCTGAGAATGGAAATAAAGTTCGTTTGTTTCATCGATTCAAATCCGAAAAGGTCTATACTGTTTTCAATATAAATTTGATTTATGCAGAGTTTTATACACGTCAGATTTTTTTAGGAATGTTATTTTGAATCTGTTACTACATCAGATCGTAAGGTGAAGTTTAATGCTGGATGCCGAAGCAGAGCGGTATGTACACATATTCAGACATGAATGGTCATTCATTAAATTTCATAATTAAGCATTCACTTAGCTGAAGGAATGTGATTATATTATATCAAGGGAGACGACCGAATATCAATGAATAATTATTACATGGTTATATTGGATGATGTATGATTTAGGATTATACCTGGCATTCTGATATTACATTCTAGGTATGCAATTTGATGAGTTCACTTGGACCAAAGATTGGCAAAAGAGATTTGGTAAATTGTGCTGAATGTTGTAGCGGCCCTCCAGACCGTGAAGGACCTTGTAATACACGATTATGTGGTGAAAGTAAGAACTTAGAACATTATTTATTAGTTACTAAGTTCGTTCATTATATCAAACAGCAATCAATTAAACAATGAAAATCAACAAGCAAGTAGGATTTTTGTTGTCTGGTGGGGGTTGAGGGGGTGTGAATGCTCAATACATGGTTTACCGGTAGTCCAAAACATTATGGTTGATATTTTGGCAACGTTTAATTTTTCTATTTAGTTCCGTAGATTAAATACAAATCTATTTTTTGCCATTATAGGAAACATACAAATATTAAAGATAGAAACCCATTACAAGAACTCTTTTACCAACATTCAAAAAGCGTTGTTTATTTCTGTGATTTTTGTACATTTTTACCCTTGTGCTATCTCATCTATGCATGATTTTGTTTACTGGTAATTTTGAAAGTAACTTTAATCAATCCTTTGTACATATCCTAAATATACAGTGAAATAAACAATTATGGAGTGGTACCTATACTCGAAGTTTTATTTATTTTTTTAAGTCAAGTTTAAAATATATGTCTACTCTAGAAAATAAATAGGATGCACTGTATGGTTTTTTTCGTTCATCGTGTACATAATTTAATTGTGGTCTGTTACAACGCACTTTGAAAAATTGACGCACTTTGAAAAAAAAATTCTTTTGAAAGTGCTTTAATATCGACTATATTAACGCAATTTGAAAAAAAATTGTATTGCTTGGTCAATATTCGTTCAAATCTTAGGTATGATAAATAATTTAACCTGTTTGATAACTCTTTGGTGATGAGGTCACATTAGGACGTGAAAGTGAGCGATTTTGATTTATCTATGCTTTGAAAATTCTTTTCTCTCTTAAATGTTTTCCTGTTATTATTTTTTTCCAGTTTGCTTGCATTTTATATACACTAAAATTCATTGAAAGTTTTCAATGTCATACTTGTTATGCAAATACATTTATATGTGGGTGTAGCATCGGTACCGGAAGGGGGGGGGGGTGGACACACAAATGTTTTGCAAAGATATACATAGTATAGGCATTGAAAATTGGGCTTACCTTTGTGGGGGTCCACTTTCAATTTGCTACCGACGGCTATATACAATGTATAAGAAAAAAAAAGAGTTAAGCTGAGATACCCTCTACTTCTTGTTCTCAATGAGATTAGATGAGTACCTGTAAATTTAAAAGTTTTTCAATAGATATAATTATTACAAATTGATTCTCTCAATTACTTAAGTCTAAGTGTAGAATTTTTTGTTTTACGCATATTTTTTCAAAGTGCGAAAAATGTCCCCGTGGTAAAAAATGTATATGTACACTCTTTACGCACTTTGAAAAAAATTTCAAAGTGCGTAGAGTGTGTCCCAAAATTAACGCACTTTGAAAAAAAAATTTTCAAAGTGCGTTGATTTTGTCCCAAATTTAACGCACTCTGAATCTTTTTTTCAAAGTGCCTATTTTTTTTAAAGTGCGTTGCCACAGTGGTCTATCAACACGCGATTTTATCATTCCAGTAAATTAAGTTTAGCAGTAATTGTTATTCAGTATGTGCAAAAATACAGTGCTATAGTATTTGGTCAAGGATAACTCAATATTACTTAATTTGTTCAGTGATATTTTGTTAATGTTTCTATGGTTTATAAAATAAGAACAAATCTTACAGGCTCTGCTCCACGTTGCTTAGTATGTAATGGTCTACAGTCCTCTAGAGCCGATTGTCAGACCTCGGCTATTTGCCCTCAAAATCAGGTAAAAATAAAAAAAAAATGCAAAGTAGCAGCAATTATATTCTGCACCAAGAAATTCTAATATATAAAAAAATTATTCAAATAATTTCTTTATAGTGACAATGCTAGAAAAAAGACGAAAAATGATGATTTTACAAGTATGTTATAACAGTCCATTTGATGTTTAAAATGACATTTACTTAGGTTTCAGAGAACAGAAAGAAAATTTTATAAAGTATATGTAAGATCAAAAAAATGTTCTAAATAGATGAAATAACCAAGCTTTAACTCACTCAATATCAATTAAAAAAAAATTATTATATGAAGAAAATATACAGGAACAAAAATTAAAGTCATTGCATGGTAAGGCAGAGGGAATTTAGACTAAATATTTAATTTTTCATTTTTGTCATCCCCCCCACCCCATTTTTGCAATATTAATCACAATGTAAAGCTGACATGCATTTTTAGACATCATTTTTCAAATATTATATGTGTTCAAGCTCATAAATTAGTTCAAATAATTGAATGCAATGACATAAAGAAATTGAAAAATATGAACAAAAACCATTTCAGGCAACATATTTCAATAATTTGATGATTGACCCCATATCATGTTAATACCATGAGAATTAGGGCAACAAAAGTAACATGGGACTATAAATAATTTATGGTTCTTATCATTCAAATTTTTGTAATATTCAATTAAGCGATTAAAAATGGAAAAAATATAAATATGACAGATGAAATTCGGACTGTAATAATTATCAAGTTTAATTTATTACCCAAACTCTAATCTTTTCTTTATATGAAGCAACGCTGTTCCATTGCTATAATATTTTATTATTTAAAGAGTTTTCTTGCTTTTAATATTTTGTGGGTGAAGAAAAAAAAGTGGTCATAGTGTGAGAAATTGGGATATTTCCCGAGAAATACTCAGGGGTCACTAGCATGAAAAGTAGGTCATTGGCCTAGTTATTTGAAATTGAAATTTAACACAAGAATCATAGGTGTACAATGTGTAATAGGTGTTTTTTGTTGTTATCAGTGGAACTTTTAGTCATCTGAGTAAAGGTACACCTTAAAAATCTACAACTAAGCACATAAATTTATTTTTGCATAGACGTGTTACAATGGGGTACGTATTGTTGGTTCCTCGTCCCTTCAATACGTTTATGGCTGTGAAGAAGAGCAGGTTTGTTATTTATACGTTAGGCCTATATGTATCCTTGACAGATCTTCATTTTAAATTTGAGATACACTTTATCTTGTATCACAAAGTTAGACTAGTCAGAGAGAAATTAACCCTGCCAACCTTGTCATGTTTACAAGATCTTTTTAAGCAATTTTCTCGAAATAGAATTTGAATAGAAAAAGAATGCGATTTCTTAATTCAATGATTTAATGTATATTTTGATTTAAATATTATTTGATATAATGTTTTGAAAGCTGTTTTGTGTACTATTTAAAAGTTAAAGTAAACAGTTTTTTCTTCGCGCACTTTTGAAATCATCGCAATAATTTTACTTTTTGCATTGAAACCTGTCAAGATATATCAAGTAAAATGAGAATAGTCATTGATTAAATAAAATAAGCTCTTATTTAAACTTCTAAAACTTCTTAAACTTCATAAGAAATGTTACATAAAACTAAAAAAAACTTGATTCCTTGAATTCATTTAACCTTCATTTGGTGATATTTTTTTCATTATTTATATTATTTAGACTTGCCAAGCATTCGCTGAGAATTATCATCATTATCACAACAATCAGCATGTCGGTAGATCCGTCTCCAATGATGGCGGAGTAATCGTATGTGATTCTTGTTGTAAAGACGACATGTGTAACGCCCAGGATTGCTTTGCTTTATTGAAAAGTAAGACACGTACTCACTTATTCTGTGTATTTATGCTTTAGAAGAAACACCGATAAAAAATTGTCAAAATTTGAAGACTACTCAGTATTTAAAATGTAATTTACAGAAAAAATCAATGAGCTTGCTTTAAACGATTTAAAGGAAGATAAAGGTGATAATAATAATCTCTTACAAAGTATACTGTATACAGGGAAATTTTTGCCCCTGTTTTATTTTCGCACCTTTCGCCCTATTTACAGGTGAAGCATATAATTTCTTGTAAACAAAACTGTGATTGGGCGAATTTAAAACGGGGGAAAATTGTTTGCAAGAGTGAGAGGACGAAAATAACCCTGTATACACTATACAGTATTCATCAATAATTCAGACAGCATAACATTGTAATTTTTATTTTTTCTATTGGTAGACATGACAGTGAATATGTTTGATAACACACAAATGCAGACCGGTAATGTACTTGGATAATCTTTGTCTAATATTAATTAAAATAAAAGAAAAGATTTTCTGTAAAGAATATATTTTAGAGATAAGTGCATACAAAAGTTGGTGCTTGATATGACACTTAAAAGACAGAGTTAAAAGGTGCAGTGCTTTCTGTTTTGGAAATAAATGGACTAATTTCTTGCGAAAAATATATAATGGATATCGTTTTAAGCTTTCCTTTATTCGCTGGAGAGTTTTCATAGTTTTGACAAGGCTATCGCTATTAACTGGTATTTGAAGCAAAACTGAGAATAGATATTGTGTCTGTATACGTTCTTTGTTTGATACAACCATTGGAAGCTACATATATCTTCTTTTCACTCCTTGATTATGCTTGCCAAAAATATTTTTTTCCTCTGGAACTATCAGCTAATCTAAACCATTTTGAATGATATATTCTATCAATGAAGGAAAAAAAATATTTAAATGTCAATGTGCCTGCCATCTGGAGCTTGAAACAGCCTAAATCAGTCTATAAAATTTTATTTTTTTTCTTTACATCAAGCAATTGAATTGTTGTGATAATTATGATAATCAATAGGCTTTTCGCAAAAAAATTGAAATTCATAATCCTATAGGATTAGGGGTTTGGTTACCGGTTTCTTGAATTTGAAATAAGTGTTGGTAATATTTAATTTCATATATCTCACCAATCTCGCTATATCCTCAAAAATAATTCCCATTTGTACTATATCACACTCTTTGAATCCTTACAAGTGTAGTGTTATATTTTACTCAGGTGACAGTAAAATCCTCTTTCTCTAGTCTCACGTAGTCATATTGTAATACTTTCTTGCATTATGTTGTGCTTTAACATCATTTTATCGTGCATGTAGATAGCAAATATTTTGCCAGAATGTCATTCCAAGTAACTGAAAAAGTCAAGAGTTTAACGCTTCTACACGTTTACAAAACTCAAGGAACGATTTATTTTTTACAAAAAAAAGAAGAAAAAAACGCAAGCAAGGGGAAGAAAAAATCCTAATGTTATTTTATCATATATCTTAATCACTCTTCTGCAGCTGTATATACAACTTCAATAAAAGTATGTCTTTTAAAATTCAGACAGCAGTGCAATTTGGTAGACATTTAAAGATAAGTACACTAAGTGTAATTAAAATCTGTTGAAAAAATGCAATGCTATTTTGTGTTGTGTTCTGTCTTTGTAGACGTGTAAAATTCAGCATGGCCTCCTACAAAGTGTACATTACATCATAATACGTTCAAAACAATAGACCATTGATTCTTAACTGAAATGATTCATATGAAAGATAAGAAAACCCACATCTTATTTCTCTGTATATACTGAGCATTGTGAGAGACAGCTATTGGATAAAATATGATTGTTTTTGAAAGTTTTGAGATAGAAACAACTTAAAGGTATACGAGATATAACAAGATATGACAAGGCATAAAGAAAGGCAAACTCATTCCGATGCAAGATGTACAATTTAAGTGAAAGTTCAACTTCTCTTAAAGGACTTTTACGAGAAGCACCGACTTTTACAGTAGACGGTTTACTTAGACATTTAAACTTGTATCATGTCCGGAGGAACAGAATTGATCATACATAAGAAACCTTTCTAATAGTCAAAGGTATGGTGTTAGAGGCATTTACATGTAAAAGGCAGGCGTTTAGGGTAGGCTGGTTGTCATTTTCTTCAAGCACAACTTCTATGTGCATTGAAATAAACCATTATTTTCGTTTAATTAAATTTTGAGCTAAATATTTATATATCTTAAAAGAGTTTCCGTACATTGTCGTAGTGTAAAAGCAAGCCGTCAACTGTAAAAGTCAGCGCTCCTCGTGGAAGTCCAGTTATAATACTGTTAGATGAATTTTGATACAGTAAACGATGGGTTACTGTGGTAAACTATAGTCTAAGAAATTTTTACTCTTGTAAATTAATGTGTGAAGGTTTATATTTTTAACAATTTTTCGATTCTGCCTTTTATGAAAAGAATTCCATATCTAAGGATATTATTTAAATAATACACATAGTTGTCTTCTTAATCTTAAATCTACAACTGTTGAATCTTATTATTATTAATTCCAATTTTCATACCTGTATGTGATCCTTAAATGAAAATATATATTACTGTTGAAAGAATTTTTTTTTAAAAATACGAAATGTTGGTTTGTAGCCTTAGAAATATAAACAAAGCGTAGGATAAAAACAAGTAAATATTCAAAGACATTCCAAATATCATACGAAATCATCAAATGATCATATTTATTAGGTTTTTTTTTCATAATGAATCCCTGAAATATCTTGTTACGTGAAAAAAAATTCATACCTATATACCACCTATAAATGTTACTCGCTGTTTTAATTGAAAAAAATACCTATTTGTCGTTTAAAATGAATTATTGTAAGCTATGTTTATGACTTTTGACCGAAACACGTCTTCCATATTGTGTAAAGTGTTCTTGTATGTTTAGTCTTTGATTATGGCATCATACAGTATTGCCTTTGACAAAGCAGATAGACTAAGTGCCCAAAATACATTAAGGTTGTATTGCATAATTAATACTTTGTCTATACCTCTAGCCGATGCTCATGCATAGGAAATATCGGTGTACTTAAAACACATCCAAAATTGTTTTATTCTTTCTTCCACTAGAAGTAAATTGATCTGGGTTTGTGTTTTGTCTGTTTATTATTTTGATTCAGATGATAGGATAAACCACGTGTTAAAACTTGTATCAGGCAGCATCTTAACTGCAATAGAGCTGTCTGATATACCATTCAGCTTTATGCGTTCAAAACAGTGGGAATAGGTGAATGATAGCAACACTTTAAAACGACAGCAATAATGATTGGATTCATATTCGTAGGGTAGGTTTATTTACTTCAGATTTATGAATAATTTTGATTTAATTTACGTTGATTTACCCTTTTTATTACATGAAAAAAGTTAAATTTGATCAATCATTTGCATTAATTTCTTGTTCATATTTTTCTTAAACTTCTTTTTTCTATTTCAGTGTAAATCATACTTATGGACTTTTGGACTTTATTATAGATTTCTTAGTAACTAAAAATGAAACAGATTACAATAAAGAAATAAAACTGGATGTGCCTATTTATTTACACTCGGATCATTTTATTCTTGTTGTTATAATAACAGTGCTTGGAATTATTGGAAATGTACTCACACTCGTGAAGATTACATGGAACAAGAAGTTCCAAGGTACTGTATTTGTTGTTATAAGAACTATTATATTCACAGATGTCGTGAATTTGATTCTTTACCTCGTTCATGCCGCAGTTAAGTTTGGGAACTTCCGTCTTGAAAAAGTTCCATGTGCAACATTTTTGGTAGCTTTTTATGGCGTTACTCACACTTTTGCTGCTCACGTGGTTTTCTTGTTTGGACTTAGATGTTACATGGTGTCGGAACCGATAAAATTCAATCAGTTACGTAAGCGAAACATTATCGTATCATCAGCTGCTATATGGATCGTAAGCATATTATTTTCAACATTATATTTTGTGCTACGATACAAATCAGGAATACAAACACCTATTTCTGTGATAATAACCTTTCGTCTTTACCTTATTATTGTTCCTGTCCTGCTGATTATTATATTTCATGTAAAGAAGATACATCGTCTAAAGCGCACAATATGCAAGCACCAAATCGAACACAACATTATCAAGATGTCTCTTGTGACGTCATTAATTCTAATTGTGTACATGTCATCAGCTATTCTTTTCCTTGTGTGCTACATCTTATCATTATATAGGTTTGAGGAGACAGAGAAAGAGTTTCTTGTAATCGCACAACTGGCTTGGTTACTTAATGCAGTGATGAGCCCGTTCATTTATGTTGTCTCGACGTTGTGTTTTCATAAATGTTTTAAATACTGGAAAACAGTTATACGCCGCCCGATGGCATTTACTCAAGTAAACTGAAGAAAGGATAATATATCTATCACCTGTGACTGAATCCTATTCTTTTTGAACGAATATAACCTTTAAAAAGACCAAAATAAGCATTTTTAAAAACTATTTTTCATAATCCCGGTACGTTAAACAAAATGGATAGATGGATATAATATGTAACGTAGTATGCCAAATTTGGTGTCATTTGCGGTACTCGTTGAACAATGTATCGGTACAGGGTACAGTGACAACATACTAGTATGTAGAAGTTATAAAACTGAGCGGAATTGAGATAAAGTCTTCGATCTAGTTTTCCCCTGATAATCTTGCAGTTACAGTGTATGCATACATTATAGTCTTTCTGTTCTCACAATAAAAAAGATTTCTGGGATGTATGTACCTAAATAAACATTGTAGATATTTATTGAGGAATAAAAAATATAGTTGAATTGTGATCATTTAATTTTGGCATCATTAACGAGGGTGTTAATATCGCTAAAAATAATGATTGCGTATTATTTGTAATAGCTTATTAAATGAGCTATTAATATGAGAATAAATACATGAAGTATTCCTTGCTATTTTGAACTTAATATTATCGGGGTTAATGCGCCATCATGATAGATTATCATCAAATCTCCTTAAAATAACATTATTTCTCGTATAAACATCAAATTGACCACATCAACGGGTATCAAAACTATAAAATATATGCAGTAAAGCATTCTTAAGACCCTGACTGATGGTTTTATAGGCATCAGGTGATAATTCATGCAGATTTTAGAATCTTTTAATGATCTCCGTTGCCAAATCTTCTCAAGTATGGCCGCATATAAAAAGTATATGTGATATAGAATTTTTAAAAAATTGCCTTTTCCCGTGGTGAGCAGGAAAGTGAATAACAGATTAACTCGCTAGCTTCTGGAGAAAAACCATTTATTGAACTGGAGTCCTACTGATTTAATAAAATGAGAATTTATCAAGTGCATAGTATATTCTAGTAATACCATAAAATAAATATCAACGCAAAAGAGATATTCCACTTAAGTGTCCTAGTTACGAAGAATTTAAAAAAAAAAACAATTAAAACTAAATGTGGATCTTAAAAGTAGAAAATTTAAAAAAAAAAAAAAAAAGAAAAAAGAAAAAAAGAAAAAAAAAATTAAAATGAAGTTTAGCGCAATCAAAAATTTGTTTATTTGTTTTTTACTCTTAGAAAAATGATAAATAGCTTTATTGTGGTAGGTTCATTTTCAAGTTAGAAAAATTTGATTAGCTTAGCACATGTACGAGAATCGATAAAATAAAATGTCTGTTTCAAACACGATTGAACAGGACATATCACTCTTAAGCTTACTCATAAAAATGCTGGCAGTGCAAACAACACTGATAAAAAGGATTCTTCTAAAATCAGTCGTATTATACAGGATCCCATATTTTGACCATCTTTGGTCAGAGTTTGGATCTCTGATTGACCAGAGTTGACCCTGAACTTTGATATACAAGACTTGAAACCTTAAAAAAATTAAAAATTGTATTCAGTTCTTTTTTTGTTAAGTCAGTGCTTATCAATGATGATGGTCAAAATCGAGTTTTCAGGTCACTAAAACTCAGCTTGTTTTTCATTATGTAAGTTCTCTTGACAATTGCAGATTTTACCACAGAGTTAAGACGAATTAGAAATACGTGATACTGGATTTTGTCTAATAAGCTGAACGATGGTCTCCTATTATAATAATATACATATACTCTGACTTTATTTGGCCGGACAACATGTAACTTTCTGAATCGCAATCATGTTTAAAATTGTTTTCAAAGTCAGCAAGTCAATCCTGACACAAGTAACTTCATCTCTTACATTTAATAATGATTGTCTAGCTCCTTCTACTAAGTTTCTATACTAGTAACAGTATCATTTCTTGCAGAGCAAGATATAGAAATTGCAGGTCCTGTAAATCTGAACTCAATTACATGTAACACTCACTAAGTGAAATACGAGGGGTGATCAAAAAGTTCGTGAACTATCTCTATATCTACAAAATCACAATTTAGATTAGAATGAAATTCGGTACACACATAGCCACACACAAGTTCTATAAATATCATATGCTGAATAAAGTTTTTCACCTTGTTTGTGACGTCAAAATCTGAAAATGACGTCACTATGTAGGTCACTTGTGACGAAAAATGGTTGTCTCAGTCGAACTCGTTCAACAAACGACTTTACTATTTATTGTATATCTTAGAAATCCCTCAACAGTATCATATAATAATTTGTACACATTTTATTGAGATAAATGAGTTCATATAAATTCAATTAATGATTTGATTGATCGTTTTAGTGAAGGAAGGCTGATGGTTTAAAATGATACTTGTCATCAGTGAAAGCAAGTTTGAAAAGATATGTACTTTTAATTAAGTAATTTGCTACCAAAGACTTCAAATTAACACTTTGAAAACTAGTTGAATATTTGAATAATAATATACAGTATTAAATACCTAAGATATCGTTTACTTTAGATTTTAAATATTTTGGATATGATAAAAAGGAGGCACCAATTCTCTATCCACTTTGAATAAAGGTCTCTCCCGAGACAGAAGATTTGTGTTTTAATGGTCGTCATGCTGATTTTTGGAAATTATATTCTTATCCACCCATTCTGTTGCCGAGATATGACCATTTCTGACAAATGAACTGTCCTTGTCATAAAAATTAACTCATATGGCAAGAAATATAAAACTCGGAAAAATCTTTCAACTTTTGTGACAGGACGCTATGGAGGGGGTCACGTGACCGCCAATATTACGTGATTTACGCATGCGCAAAACTGTTGTTGATGTGCATTAAAATCGGGGAGGATTTATTTCAAATATAAACAACATTAAAACCAAATATTGTTTCCTTTTTGGAAGTTATTCAGTTAGTTCGCAAACATTTTAATCACCCCTCATATAAATGATTAATTTTGAAGTGAAAACATGGAATTTTTGATAGTATCAAATGTTTACCGACGTTTTTCATAAAGTCAAATTGTTTGACATTTTGTAACACTAAACTGTCAACGGACTATTTTATTTATCCGATCATAACCATGTCACACGGCGGATGGGGTCGTTCGACAGGGGATGCTTGCTTCTCCGTGACTTCTGATTCTACTTCTGATATTTAAGGCGTGTGTATGTATGGTACGTGTTGACTTTGTTCAAATTTGAATTGTTTGCTTCATAACTGTATGTTTTACTAGTATCTTTGGCACGCAAAATTCACAAAAATGAGCTTAACCTAATTTCACAATTGATAAACTAGGTTTATCGACTGTAAAGTATATTTTACAAATCGTTAACTATAGTTTACAATTCGTTAAGTGAAGTTTCCATCTTTAAAACTTTATTTAACGGTTGTTAACTATAGTTTACGAATGCTAATCTAGGATTATCTGTCTGTTATAAGTGTTAACAATAGATTTTGTTGATAAGCATAGATTCACGTCTGTAAACTATAGTTTACAACCGTAAACTATAGTTAAAAGTTGTTAATCATAGTTTCACAAATCATGACACTATATTTATCAGATCTTTAACTATAGTTAACGGTTTGTAAACTATAGTTAACAAATCGTGAAACTGTATTTATCAGATAATCTATTTTTTGCAATCGTAAATAATTGTTTTCGGTGTTAAGTATAGTTCTACGGTTGTGAACCACAGATTATCGAGTTAATTATGGTTTACATATGTAACATATAGATTCACGTTGTTAACTATAGTTTACAGTACATAAACTAACAACCGATAAACCTAGTTTATCGACTGTGAAACTATGTTAAGCTCATTTTTGTGAATTTGGCGTGCCATAAGTATCTGCATATCTAATATACAAATTTTGATTGCATAAACTTTGAAATTTAAGCTCAATCGTCAATTGATGGTTATTTTTTCTTCTAAATCGCTGATAATTGATAAAGGAATATTATCATACATATAAATAAATGACTTATGAAACTGGAATATTCAAGTCAAAATACTGAATGAAGAAACATCCTCAAAAGAAATTGGAAATTCAATACAGTTATCAAAATCTTCAAATAACTTTTTAAACACTATATGTTTCTTGATCTATTTTGGATTTTTGAAAAATAATAAGCTTTACCGACTGATAATCTAAGATCTTTTTTGTATACACATTCGTTTGTAGAGTTGGCAATCAAATACATGTACAGAATTGCCAATCAATTAACAACAAAATATTTCCAACAGATTAACTGGTTAATATTATAAAAAATACATCTTTAAAAAAGCCATCAAAATAAAACAAACAAACAAACAAACCGTCAAGCTCTATCTATCTAACCAAAAGACTATAACAGACGTTTCTAATCTTACTTTTATGATTGATCTAATTACAATTTAATAATATATGTCTAAACTTATACATGTATTAGACATTTCATTATAATTACAGCCGTGCCTATGCTATTAATTTACAATTTTTACATAATGTTATTTGATGAATAGTCTGCAAAGGATAGACACGGGAAGGAGTTAGAACATTAGATTTGGTTCACACAGTGCTATGCGTTGACTTCATTAATAATTATCATTAAAGAAATATACCATCGACTTTGAAATAAGGGGTGCTTGAACAGACCAATTAACTCCATGATCTCAGTTCAGAGAGCAGTTATTAAATATATTGGCAAAGTGTTAATGAAAGTGTTTGACGGGATTAACATTGAACATTTCTTGTTTAATATTAAGGCAGGGAGTCCTCTTATGTTTGCAATCCAAAATAACACTGGTGCGTATGTTCAGTTTTGGTGAGGATGTTACAATTAGCACTTATAATCTAAGTATAACAATGTATAAATTTACAATGTTCATGGGTTTTTTTAAAAAAAGAAAATAAATATTTTTAGGAGAGAAAAAGGTTTGAAACATAATTTTATGCCCCCGTAAACAAAGTTTATGGGGTATATAGTTTTTGTCGTGTCCGTCTGTATGTCTGTATGTCTCTCTGTTCGCCTGTTTGCTCGCAAAAACTTTAACCTTGTCCATAACTTTTGATTAAGTGGAGCTATGACTTACATATTTCACATGTCTATTTCTTGTGACAAGAGATTTCTTTGAGTACCACCTTTTGACCTCCACCTACGAGATTGATCCACTTTAACACATTTGAACACAAGGACATTTATACTTCAAATATGTATTTTTTGTTGCAAGACCTTTCATTGGATACCAACGACCTTGACCTTAGAGATTTCTATATTTGAAAAAAAACTTGAATCTTGGCCATAACTTTTGAACGGTATGGGACAGGGCTTTCATACTTCAAATATGTAATTCTTGTGAAAAGACCCTTATTGCAATTGAATACCAAGAACTTTGACCCTTTGACCTTGACCTTTGAGTTTGACCTATTGTAAAAAAACAAACATTGGCCATAACTTTAAAAGGTTTATGGCTAATGCTTCAATTTTTTAAATATTTAATCCTTGTGAAAAAGCCTTGTATTCGATAGCAAGACTTTTTACCCTTTGACCTTGACCTACTTAAAAAAAAATAACCTTGTCCATAACTTCTGCGCGGTTAGGGCTAGGACTTCAATACTTCTCATATGTATTCTATGTGGCAGGACCTTTCATTGAATACCAATTACCTTGACCTTTTGACCTTGACCTTCGAAACTTTGTACTTCTGAAAAGACTTCAACCTTGGCTATAGCTTTTGAATGCTAAGGGCTAGTGATCTCATACTTCACTAATGTAATCCTTCTGAGAAGACCATTCATTGGCTACGAAGAACTTTGACATTGGATTTTGACCTACTTTTAAAAAGAAAACTTTGACCTTGACCTTTTTAAGGGATAGAGCTAGTGCTTTCATACTTTTCTTATTTTATCCTTGCTACAAGACCTTTCAATTGATAGACAGACATTTGACATTAACCTTGGAGTTTGACCTATTTTTTTCAAAATTTAACTTTGTCCATAACTTCTGAACGGTAAGGGCTAGAGCTCCAATACTTTATATGTATTTTTTGGGGACAAGACTTCTCATTCGATACCAGTGACCTTGACCTTGAAGATTTCTTTACTTATGAAAAATTTCTAACCTTGGCCTACTTTCATATTTCACAATTGTATTTCCAGTAAGAATTCCCTACCTTTGGTATCAATATATTAAATTTGCATTCAATACAATTTTAATCTCTGCTATGTTGCCATACGGGGAGGGGCATCAGTGTTTCACATCTTGTTTTCACTTATAAAACAAAGATTTGAGAATAATCTCCTGTGTTGAATTCTCCAAGTGTTGAAAACCAATAAAGTGTATGTTACTGAGGCAAACAAAAGCACACGTGCTTCATTTCGTAAGTGGAAGAAATGTCTGTACAGCATGCACAAGAAAGAAAAGTAGTGATGGCTGTTGTTGTACATTGTGTGCGGAAGTCAAAGAGCCTTCATTATTTCATTTACCATTTTTATGATAGCAATGAACGGAGGGGAAAGATAACAACAGACTGTGTAAGGTAGACCGACTGAAAACAGTTTTTATGTTATGTGAAATAGGGACCATATACAACCAAATAAAATTCAAAATATATGTATACTTACTAATTGATACCCCCGCCTCCAATATAATACTATAATGGCAAATTCCATGCATGTTTTGCTCTGGGAGACCTGAAATAAGTGTCAGATAAATAAGTAAAAATAGAAGATGCAAGAAAGACATTATTTAATAAAGAATCTGGGAAAGTATCGTTGAATTTCATTCAGTGGTATAGGAAGAGTTGTGAATAAGAAATGGGTTCCCTTAAATATTATAGATAAAATGGCACTGTCAATGTTTTCCTATGAGAAACCGGTAATGTTACCAATCAAAGTAAAATGGGGGTGGGCAATAGCACTACGTAACAAAGATTCGGTGCAAGTCTCAATAGAAGCCATTCAAAGGTATTAGAGGAGATGCAGATTAGAGGTGGGCATCCAAAAGCGTAACTGACGGATGTACTGCTAGACGGACGGACGGGCATTCTGATCATTTTTTACCATCCACCTTTACCAGCCTGGGTAATAATAAAGTTCACAATCCATAACAAAATGAAATAAATTAGTTTTGAAGAAATATTATAGTGATAAAATATGTACAGTGACGTGCCAAAATTGATGCAACTTTTCCCTGACGTCATTGTTTCAAAACAAACTTTCTTGCATTTTCAAACCATCATAATTCAAAAACTATAAAAGGTACTTACTTGAAATTTTCAGTATTTAGTGATGTGACCTTTAGCAGTAATTACAGCTCGAATTGTCTTGAAATAGTGCGGTATAAGTTTCTAATATTAGGGACAGTTAGAGAGGACCAAATGTTCATAACTTCAGAGATCAAATCATCTTTGGATTTAATTGCTGCCAGTGATTTTCTCAGTCGAACTTTTAAAATTAGCCAGACATTTTCAATGATGTTGAGGTCAGGTGACTGTGATGGCCAGTCAAGACAATCTTAATCATTTTCACGTTTCCAAGCTGTTGTCATTTGTGAGGCATGGCAGGGGGCATTGTCATCCTGGAATAAAAATGACGAATTTCCAAAATGTTTCGCAATGACTGGCCATAAATGTTCATCAAGGGTCTCAATATACTTCTCAGAGTTCATATTTCCAGTTATTGGAACCAATGTCCCTACTCCTGAATATGTCACACATCCCCAAAACATAGCGCTCAACTTTACATTGCAGCCATGTTGACCAACACACTCTTTTCATTTGATACCACTATCTGAGTTTCAACTGAAAAAATCACTTTTCTCCAATAGTCATCAACTTTCTGATTTTTCATATGTTTACACCATTGAACACGACGTTTTCAGTTCACTTCTGACACAGTGAGGGTCTTCCTTACTTTGTGTCTATGAATTCCATGAGAATGGAGTTTCCTCTAAACAGTCCTAACTGACACCTTGTCAGTAGCATGTTGGTTGAAATTATCCACAATTTCATTCAAAGTTTGTCTTCTATTCTTCTTCACAGTCCGAATCAAAATTCTGTCACCCCTCTCATCAATCAGACTCTTCCTACCTCTATTGGAGCTCTTTTCCATACTTTCCCCATTATTATATTTCTTCACAAGTCTAGAAATTGTAGATTTATTCACAGAAAATATTTCTGCCAAATCACTTTGTTTTCGCCTCGTAGATACAAATCTAAAGCCAGTTTTCTTTGCTCCTCTGACATTTCTTGTCGTCTGCTCTCCATTGTTTACAGTTAAAACACTAGAGAGTTAAAACAGGGGAAGCAACTGAAATTGGGTGCAAGGGGAAATCATACCCCATATAATTTGTATCAACTCTAATTTTTTTTTAAAAAAGTGTTTTGATTTTGAATTATCTATCAAAATGCACAGAGAATAAAACAAACATAAAAAACTTCGGGAAAAAGTTGCATCAATTTTGGCATGTCACTGTATGTTCCTTTTATCCACATTTTGAACAAGAAATGCGTTGTAAATTGTTAAATCAGATTTGAGGAAATCTAGAATAGATGGCTGCATTGGTGGGTTAAACTAAGCAGAATATAACCTGGTTTTTATGTGCCATGAAATCTACTAAAAAGTTGTTGAAAATGATAATACTGAAAGGAAAAAGAAACGCAGGATAACATAATATTTGAAATATTTTGGACCGCATGACCGAAAATTACGAAATTTGGTCAGATGAGAAATTTAGTTACTATGCACCAAAATCAGTGTTAAGAATTACTCAACTGTAAAATGTATGACCTCACGTGGGGAAAACGCTAAAAAGCCAGAAAGTTATCATGACTGGACGAGATAGTTATATTGACTTACCATGATATGCTATGTTAAGAAAAAGTTATGTGGATGGCATATATATGCCACCATACATGAGAAATACCGAAAAAGAAGGTGGAATGTAACATCAAGGTTGGAACTGCAGCTGAAGAGAGCAGACCTAGGTCTATAAATCCAACACATGTGTCCAGTCAAATAATAGCTAGTGAAGATGCTTAAAGTTCAATTACTGATCAGACATTGATGGTAAAGCAATCCCCATTGCCTCAGGCTATTGTAACCAAAGGACAAGATAGGGTAACAGCCGAATTTTTTATATAAAAATCTAAACACTGGTAAAACTGTGATCGTTTGTAGTTAAGAAGTTAAAATGATGCTTACTTTAAGACCAGCACTAATTTTGATTCAAAGGCTACATGGAAGCCACTAGAGGGTTCAGAAATAGGACATTTTCCCGAATTTCCTCAATTCTGGTGGATTTTCATTATATTTTGGGTACATTTCTCTTCGGAAAACATAGAGCACATGCTTGCCTATCTGAGATTTTTACACATATACTGCATCTGATATCAGTGTATAAAATATATAAATTTGGTAGATAGGCAAGCGTGTGCTCTATGTTTTCCGAAAGAAAATGTGCTGTAAAATTAGCAAAAATTTGCATAAAAATGAGAAATTTAGAAAATTGACCTATTTCCTGACCTCACTGTGACCTCTGTATATCCTAAATCTTAAAACCAGCACTCATTTTGTGGCAGGGGTGAAAACAGGTTTTCATGGATAAACTGTTGGATCATTCTGAAAGACCCCCAAAATCGGGGGCCAAATACTGGTCTTACCCTATCTTGTCCTTTTCACAGATCAAAGTACAGCCCTATTTATGAAGGAGGGATATATTTTTAGGGTTTTAAACTACAGTGCAGGCGACCCAAGGAATCATTGTCCTCTAAAAACTTGATATTGTCACAGCAACATCATGTTGTGTTAATGAACAAAATACGAAAAAATAAGATAAGGTTCGGGTTTAAGGACCTTTTAGTCAACTTCCTGCATTCAATCTTTTACCATTTGGTATAATTTCAAAATCTGGTTCAGACGTTTTCCAGGCATGTAAAATGTCATAATCGTTTAAAAGCCTGGAAAATTAGATATTTTGGAATAATTGCTGTGTTTTCGAATACAATTTAAGGTCGGTTAGTCAGTTCATTACATTGAAATAAATTCCAACTACAAAACATAGAATATCCTGTATGTAATGTGGTTCTTATCATTGTGTATGCGTATAAATGTAATCTATTTTAATAGTCGTCAGTTGTCAATCATGAATAATAACGGAATAACTCTGTTCTGATTAAGACCACGATTCATCTAGGTAAAAAAGTCCTTTTCAAGGTCAAACTCGGTTCAAGGTGTGTAATTTTCCTTTAATGAATAATCTGTCTACTAAAGCGATGAGCATTCGTGAACAATATGACTTGTATTCTGAAGATGTAGGATAAAAAATCACGAGAATGATAAAAAAACAAAACATTGAATCAATTCTTTAAAATATGAAAATAAATCTTCATGGCTGATATGCTTTCTATGATGGTATATTGATGTCACCCCATATATTTTTGTCAACATAAGATATCACGTCAATTCATGATAACTTCCTGGCTTGTCGTCAGATACCAACTTCTATCTCGTCTAGTCAAGATAAGCTATCACACGTTGTGATAGCAATCTCGTGACTTATGTTGTTGCATTGTCAAGTACTGCCTCTTTATAATTACTGTATATATTTTAGGTTTCTAAACAGTGAATCTAAACGGATATCTTTTATTGAAATTGTTCTTTAAAATCATCACTTTAATTGACTCAATAAATTTGAAAAAAGGGTTCTATTTCATAATTATTAAACAATAGTAAAAATCAACTAGACAAATACAAATATAAAATAAAATTTGAATTTAGTATTTGTCGATTGAAGTAACATTATTTATTAGGTAATTAGATTTTTTAATGCTTTTTTGACAATCATATTTTACTATATATCTGTAGAATTTTAATTTTGTCAATGTTTTGCTTTAAAAATAAACTATTTATGGAACTCTTAAACTTACAAAATGATGTTTTTTCCCTTATAAACTTATTCAAATAATGTCATGAAATATGGACTTTAGAATAAGTTATCATGGTCAAAAGTCCAATAATAATAATGCCTTGGGATGGACGTAAGGTGCATTCTACATACATGTCCTATCCACAGCTATTTTCTTCTTTTTTATAACTTGAGATAGAGGGGTGGTGTTGGTCTTTTTGTACAGCTCCTCATTTGAGATGGTATTTGGCCAGAAGATGCGTAGTATTCTGCAAAGGCAACGTGTCTGGAAGGTATCTAGCTTGTTTGAAATAGTTTTTGTAAATTTCCATGCTTCAGCACCATATAGGAGGACCCCAAGCACGTTGCTCTGGAAGATCCTTATTTCAGTGTTTGTGCTGATCTTTGCTGACCTCCAGATATTTCTTAGTGCAACATACGTTCCTATGGCTTTAGAAATCTACCTCTGAGTGCCCATCTGTGGTGATCTTGCCACCTAGATAGACAGATTCTGAGACTCCTTCTTTTTCTTCATTATTTATGGTGATGGGCTTCTCTGATTTCGTATTGACCTTCATGGTCTTGGTCTTGGTGTTGTTAATATTCAGGCCAATATACCATGCTATTTCTGCTAGTTGGTTGGTTTTTTTCTTGCATGTCACGATGTCGGTGTGATAGCAGTGCTATGTCGTCTGCAAAATCTAGGTCTTCTATTATCTCTGTTATGGCCCAAGTAATTCCCGTCCGCTTATTCTTGATGATTTCTCGCATAATTCAGTCTATGCAGAATGTAAAATGAAGAGGGGAGAACAAACATCCTTGTTTTACTCCGGTTTTCAATTTGAACTCCTCTGATAGGTTTGATCCAAAGATAACTCTGGCATTTAATGTAGAACCTACATCGTATGACATCATAACTATTGAATATGTTTAGTCTGTGCTAGATCCATTATGACGTCATAATTAATTCAATTTACTTATTCCCGTACTTCAATATAAATGGCAGAAATTAAGCATTTTGAAATTCACTGATTTCAATTTAAAATCATGCCGAAATAATCCTAATTCAATTAAAATTTTTATAATGCTTCATGACTTATATATTTCGGGAATTAGAGAAACCTGTAGGCACCTTTCATTCACTAGATCTTGACCTTAATTCAGTTGACAAATCCAAGACTAACTTGTGTAATGAAATTACAATGTATACAACTTACTGTAATAATGTGAATGGTATGTAACCATTTTGTAGGAATTCAAAAATCCAACGAAATCTTCACTTTCCAACTAAATAGTGTATTATCTTGATGAAATGTGTCTAAGTCAAAGAGGTACGTGTTGTAGATTGTGTGATCATGTGTACATTTTTGCGATATCTATTCTTTTTTATAATTATTTGTTACTTATTCATCTTTTTGGTGTTGATTACAAATTTTCTATTAAATATGATCTTTTCAAATTAAAAGTACATTTTTTGATAATTTTTGATAATTATTTCTTATCTGAATGTAAATCCAAACAGTCATTTAATAAATCCTGTGTAAGTGTAAAAAGGTCAAGAATATTATTATCGGTAAATAGCCTATCTCTCATTTGTTAAAGGCGAAAGGCATATATATTTTAATGACTTTTTGTAATCATTTGGGTATGTTCTTCATCATATCAAAGATTGAAAACATTGTGACATTGTGAAAAATATTTATATATATATATATTTACAGGGTGGGAAATTGATTGAAAAAAATAGAGTTCATTTTCCTTTTTTTAATGTAGACTTATCTTTTCTGTCAATTGAATAAAAAAGAAATTATTCTTGAGAAATATTGCTTAATATTGTTCAAGTAATAAAGTCTATAAACGACAATGTTTGAAGAAACATTTTTGTGATTTTTCATATCCTCTTCTCGACAAGTACCCCTAAAAATAACTGGAAATGTGTTTTCGTGGTATATAATTATCATACCAAGTTTCAAAGGTTGTTCTAGTTTTAAAAACAAGGAAACATAGCATGAGCTTTTAACTGATTGATAAGCAAGTACTTATTTATCGTTTTGAAAAGTTTGAAAATCTTTTGACAAAGGCTTTTCCGACGTAGGTTCTACATTAAGTATGTGTTCAACTGTGAAACGGGTCACTGATCTTATGAAAACATAAGAATTGGGATCAGATGCCATTAAAAGGTAAGCATACCTCGACCATCCACACACACACACAATATCGGTTCGAACGGTCAGTCAACATTCAACCTATCAACATGTAAAATTGTGCTTACAATACAATTCATTGTTTCGACCATGGAATTTGTGAAATGCTGATTTTTAATTAAACTGTCGATATTCTTGTTTTCATCATCAACTTATTTTTTATTAGCATACATCGGTTATGAAATTGTACATACATAGAACATACTCTTGTGATTTGAATGAATTGAGACATACATATATGCATCAAAATATGCATACGACATTGATTTTGCTATATAAATAAGGGAAGTGGGTGATGGAAAAGTTGAATTCATCACGTTTATCACAAAACTGTGTTATTTTTTCATTGATGCCTTTCTCTAATAAAACATACAAACGTGAAAAATATATGTTAGACTGTGTGCTGTCTTTTTATTCTAGTCTATTGGAGTATTCAGAATCAAAGTATCAGTGAAAATAGATATTGGTGATAAATGAATGTCATCAATATTATACATAAATGTGGAATAAAGGACCACATAAGAATTTTTTTTTAATGTTGAATTTTTGAATAATTTTGTTTCATAAAAATACAAAATGACTGGTAATAACGTGGAACATTTAGTAGTTCTATAAGAATTCAAACAGACTATTGGAAGACCTGATCTTCAATGACAATGAAATTGGCATACACAAGCAGATTATCGAATCCATGAAAACAGTTATTCTAATTTATATTTACATGATTCTGTAATTCTGAAATTAACAATCTATACAGGTCCCACCCACTTCTTTCCCTCTTTCTCATCCGCCCAGCGCATAATTTTTTAACCACGCCAATGAAACAATAGTTTACGAAGAAATCAGATGAATACATGTACATGTATTATTATTGAAGTTTTGTCTTAGACAAATATGTTTGAAAAAGTAAATATTTAGTAATAATAGTAATATTGTTGTCAAATGTCATATTCATACACACTTCACAAGAATATAGTAATACTCTCCTGCACGGTGCTTTAATCCCATCATTACATTTGCAGATCTAGTTGACTTGGTGTTTGTCAAAGAAAGGGAAAATGGTTTCTGCACAAATTAAATGTAAGTATGAGGTTTTAAAAAGTTAAGTCATAATTTTAAAACTTATTACAGCTAATTACATGCATATAACTTTGAATAGTTAATAGAGATTCGCTTTTTTATGCTCTTTAATTTTATCTAACACTGAGAAATCTTTAAATTATTTTAACCCTTACATGTATCTTAAACTTGGCCATCACTTTTACGTAGCATTAGAATTTTGTTTTTAACTTGTCTTTTTATCAGTAATTTGTCCAATATTTGAACTCCTTAACCCAATTTGAAAATGAACTTTGGAAAAAAACAATTTAAGCAAAAATTAATTTTTAACTTAGCCTTGTATGTCTATAAGGGGAATCCTAAAAATGTGTATATCTGAGGTAGAATAGTGAGTTCTATTTTAATCTATTGCAGGGTTTTTTCTTTTGGAGTTTATTAAAGGTAATTTATTTACAATAAACAACGTGTATGGTCTGTGAAAAACTTAAAATTCAAATTTCTAAAAATGATTTTGAGTTTTAGAATGTTAATATATACATAGTTCAAATTTTTAACTTTCAAAAATTCAATCTGATGTGGTATATTGAAATTTACAAGTTTTATATTTTTAACTGAAATATTCAAAATTCAGTTTTCCTAAAACAGATTTTGTATTTTAAACTTTTGTATTTTTCATCGTCCCTTTCTTTAGAAAGTTTACGTTTACAAACTCAAATTCAGAAACATTTTTCGTCTTTTGTTTATTTCGAATGTACTTCAAACTCGCAAATTTCGAATTCAAAAGTTTTAGATTTTTAGAAATTCAAAATTTTGATTAAAACACCCAACTTTTCAATAACCAAAGCAGTTTTAATATTTTGAATTTTTTGAAGTTTAAGTTAAATATCCAAAATGTCAAATTCCAACCCTTGTTTAAGATTTGAAACAATTTCAAAAACTCATTAGGGTTAATCAAAATACCTTTTAGATAGTTAGAATATTGAAGTTATATTCAGAATTTAAATCGGGATTGGAAATTTGATATCTTGGATATTCAAAATAAAAATTGTAAAGCGTGTTTTGGTTATTACAAATTTAAGTACAGCTCCGTGTAAAAATCATGCAGAGGGTGATTCATGGGGGGTTTCAGAATTTCTTCAAACTTTGCATCTTGGTAGAGTATGCTAAGATACTCCAAAAAAAAAATAATTTTTTTTAAATTCTGCCATTGGTATCCATGGCAACCGATAAACTGTTTTGGGCAAAAAATGGCTGAAATTTCCTCTAAAAACAGGCAAAAATACCAATAATGAAGATTAAATGAAAAGAAAACTAAACAATAAAACAAATTTATGTTTATTTCTTATTAATATACAGCATAAGTAGTTACTATCCATATCTAGTCAAAATATTTTTATGACCAGTAATGTGTTCTAATTTTAAGCTAAAAAGGGGAGATAATCCATATTGGCAAAAAATGTAAAATACCCATTTTTTAGGATTTTTATCTATCAAAAATTTCTAAAAACCCCACAGCCAAACTAAAAAGCCATGCTAGTTTCATAGAGACTATAGTCTAAAGTCAATAAAATTATTAAAACATTTTTGTGCAAATGATTGTTAATTTCCCAAAACAACTGATGAATTTTGTACAAAAATGGTAGTTTCACTTTTTTTTGTCACAGTCCAATATATGCCATATATGTTTGCATGTAAAAAATAAATAGCATTTCAAAACCATTTTTTTATATTCCCATTTTCAAATACAATTAAATTATTTACTTTTCATAATTAATCCAAATATTACCACGTCCAGTAATAGATTTTAATTTTAAGCTGAAAAGGGGAGATAATCCATGTCGACAAAAACTGAAATTTTCAATTT
>NW_026926243.1:0-15000 GCF_032062105.1 Saccostrea cuccullata | reverse complement strand
CATTTGAGAAAGCTTAACCGTCGCTATATTGCCGTATGGGGGCATCAGTGTTTCACAAACACATCTTGTTTTAGACGGGTACCTGTAAAGTGCGAAACGAAATAGAAACGAAACGAAACGAACTGAAACGAAACGAAATCTGCCGAAACGAAACGAAATCTACCGAAACGAAACGAAACCTACCGAAACGAAACGAAATCAAAATGAAACGAAACGAAATCAAAACGAAACCTGCCGAAACGAAACGAAACAAAACTATCAAAATGTTGTTTTTTTTTTTTTTTTTTTTTTTTTTTGTAAATCAAGGTGCATGTATTTTATTATAAATGTGCAACTACATGTGGACTTTTTTTTTTACTTCAAATAAAATGCATATACTTCAAGCACTTGTTAATATAAAATTTAATTACCGATAAATTTTCCCTTCTCAGTCTAATGATGCATTTACATGTTTGCAAGCTGCAAATATGCACGAGCGTACTATGCATGTATAGTTTCAATATGTGCATTATTTTATAATTTTTATATCTTACTCTTATTTTCAGTCCTTATTTATCTAGATTCAACATATCTATCAAAATTGATGTGTTACATGTAAAGGCTCGTTTATGTACGGGTCGAAATAAAGTCACTGTACTGTTGTATTGCGAATGTCTTAAAACACAAGATAAACAAGAGACTTAGAGTATTTAGTATTCCATTCCAAAGTGTCTGTTTTTTTTGTTCAATCAGATTATACATGTAACTCCAACCGAAATCTTGTGTATCCTTTCTACGTACATACGTTCCTATTTTTATCGAGGTAATTTTGGAGGAAGAAAGGAGTGGTTTGCAATAAAGAGGCCCGACCATAGACGTCTTAAACGATTTAACTGACAAGTAAAAAGTCTCTCGAAGCGAACGATGTCATTTCTAAGTAGGTAAATTATTCAGTAAGATATTAACAAAATATGACATAGGTGTCGGGAGCGGCGGGGAGGGGGGGGGGGGTAGCCTCCATCCCAACTTTCTTGCAAAGATATATATTACATAGGCATTGAAAACTGGGGTTTACCTTTTTTGTTGGTTAAGCGCCCCCCAACTTTCAATTTCCTTCCGACGCCTATGTAGGAACTTGAAGGGAAACAATTGCCTCTGGTGCTTGAACTATATAAACTTCATATGAAGTAAAAATAGACCATATAAACATTCTGAAAGTTTTGTTTCGTTTCGTTTCGGCAGGTTTCGTTTTAATTTCGTTTCGTTTCGTCTTGATTTCGTTTCGTTTCGGTAGGTTTCGTTTCGTTTCGGTAGATTTCGTTTCGTTTCGGCAGATTTCGTTTCGTTTCAGTTCGTTTCGTTTCGTTTCGTTTCTATTTCGTTTCGCACTTTACAGGTACCCTGTTTTAGACAGCAGCACAAGGTGCACAATTATCATTTAACCTCTCAATCAAATATCAAAAGTAAGACATACAAACGTCACAAGGTTTGTACGGTACGTATTGGAAGCAACTACAGTGGTACCTCATTTATCCGGACGCTTTGGTTCCTAGTTAAATTTCCAGATATGTGAAGTGTTCGGATACCTGAATTACCAGTTAAATAAGACAAAATAATGTTAAAAATTTTTGTTCCGATGAAAAATCGTCCGAATACTGAAGCATTCGGATATATTGCATCCAGATATCTGAAGGTTCACTTTATTAATCATCTAAAACTAAAATTTTAGATGTGAGCATCCAGCAGTGTCTTTGGAAACTAATCTTTCAATTTTGGCTGTATAAAGTAAAAAAGAAACTCTATTGTTTTTGGTGATGAAGTAAATAAAGTTTTTAGTATGCAGTAAATCGACAAAAACCGTGTGTCGCTTCTGATTTGTATTAACAAATAGTAGACTGTCATGCTTGGGGACTCATTCAATTAATTGTAGAATGCTAAGAGTAGAGACAAAAACATTGTGCTGAAAATTACCTTCCATTAATGATAGTGTACCCGAGCTCTTAAGAAAATGGAAATTCGTCTTTTGCTTAATAAAAAGTATTCAACAGCTGCAATACTACAAGTATCTATGATTTTTCCTTTTTATTAAAGACTCATAATACATTGTCATATAGGACTTGTAAAATACTTTTGACTGCATATAAAAAGCTTTACCAAGCTATTTTGAATAGATTAATAGCGAGTGCAGCAAGGGTCGCAAAGCGATGCATGTAACTGCAAGCTCTGATGAAAATGCCTGGGCAAAGAGAAAATTCAGACTACTCCACATTCATTCCTAAGAATTTTTTACCGCAGTAATTTAGATCCACAATGCATCGCTTCATACACAAACTCTAAAGCAACATTCTCACGAGAATAACAACAAAAGTTAAAGGAATAGTAAACTTGTCTTGATTTAATGATTTTATCTGTTTATTGCAGAAAGATATTCATAAACTGATTGAAATCAGCCTTGTTCAGCCTTCCGTTTGGTAAAGCAACATACAAACGACGTCATATGACGTCAGAATGTAATACGCACCGAATGTCACATGCGGATTTACATGTCCAATCTAAATGAAAATGGATAAGTATATGCGCTCGCCCTAACGGTCGCACCGTCAACATATTAAAGCTACATAGTTATTTCAAGCTACAAAATTAATTATCTTAATCAAGAAATTGTTCTGCAGTGTTCTGGACCTGATCTTACCTGGTCAAATGTAAAATGTACATTATCTTCCATCTCCAAGTCGAGTAACTGACAAAATTGAACTGCCACCCCTCTCTGAGAGTTTACTCTTGGACTCTGGTGGATTACCGTAGAATTTAAACTTCTGAGATAGATCACAACGGTGTCAGTAGGCGAGTACCATTTCGGGAGAACGTCAACCATGTCAACAAGGTCAATATACTAAGCAACACGACACATGGCTATACTTTTGCCCGAAAACTATGCCTAATCTGTTCTTGTAGAATCCTTTCAACCAATTTATGTCACTTCACACATATTTTTGCAATAAACATCACAGGATGCATCAAAATAACTTTGCAGCGTGCAGCTAACCATGGAGGCTGCCATTTATTTTTACTAGCGCCACCTATGTAAAATTGCAAAGGGAGATAACTCATTTGAAGAATCTTGACAAAATCTCGATTTTAAACACCTTGTATCTTTTCAATACTTCGTTTGCACAAAAATATTAAAGTAAATTTTTATTAAGCCTTCCATGTTCACTTGAATTATGTATTAAGTTTTTGTACTTCTTCTAGGGTTTTAAAGATATTCTTTTCTGAAATAGGCATTTTTTGCACACTATCTATACAAAATTACACCTCAAGTACTTTATCCCTGGCTATACGAAAAAAGAAGAGTTATAACAAAATCAACTGTTTATATTCATTTTAGACCCAAATGAATATATTAAACCCAATTTTATTGAATTTGAAGATGGTCGATGAATCACCTTTTCTGTACTGTCTGCATGATTTTTACACGGAGCCGTACTTAAATGTTTGAATCAAAATACCAAATTTTAAATAATCCAAAGTATTTTGAAAGTTGAAAAAATAGAAGTTTAAAGTAAATTTAAGATAATCAAAAGACAAAATATGTTACTGAATTTAAGATTGTTAAGCGAAAACTTTCTGAACAAACGATAGATTAATAACTCAAAAGTGAAAAATACAGAAATCGTTTTTGGATATTTGAATTTTGAAGATTTGAGGTAAAAATCAAAAATATCAACAACAACAACAAATAAAATAAAATCTTTTTAGAAATTTGAAAAGTTAGGCTTTTGAACTAATATATTAAAGTTCAATATACCAAATCAGTTTAAGTTTCTTGAAATTTAGATACATGAACTAATATGTTAACATTTTAAAACTGAAAATCTTTTCAGAAATTTGAATTGTTAAGTGTTGCTCATACCGCGTAGGATTCTTTTACAATTGTAAGAATCAGCGCCATGGATTCTGTATTTGTTGTCATTTCTCGTAACGTACATTGTATAAAAGGCATATAATTTCCAATAGTTTTTTCATTGAAGCAGTGTACACCTTTCCCCACTCTTTAATAACATACTTATTTTAAAAAGGTGAGTAGAATATTTTGTAATGTGCAACCTCCCTGAAGATGGAATATGTACTTTTTTCTTTGATATAGATTAAAATGAGCAATGATTTCTCTTAACAGTAATATATAAAATGTAGGTTTATTATTTTCAGAAAAATATTGTTCAATTCCTTTAATATTTGAGAGAAGTAAAATTAAAAAAAAAAAAACCTAATTTTTCTTGCTGAATAATATGTAAAGAAGGTCATTAATGATTTATTTGCCATGAAAGATTGATAAGATATCTGCAAAGCATGACAAGACCTTCAGTAGACCTTTAGAAATCAATTTGAGAGGAATTACTTCTATGTCCATTCAACTAATTATTTTATAAATAATTGATGTACATTAATAAGACAACAATCAAAAAATCGCTATATAAAAAATTATGAAATTTCACTCACCTCCTTTCTTTTAAAATTGTATCTAACTTTTTCTACAGTTGTATTTTCTGCCAACAGTAATTGTTTTACTTGCAATGACGTTTCGAATATGCACTTGTGCAGCATAACAACAACAACATGTGGCGATGGTGAGGTAATTTTTTTAATCAACTTTTATGTTTTGGATAAACAGAAAAAAATGTAGACATGCTTGTTTTTGTAAATATATCATTCGTTCTATGTTACAATTATTAATAAGGCCCCACATATACATGGTACAAGGTCAATAAATTTGCACATATCTTATAACTGTAAGTTAATTTAAGTGAATGTAAGTATGTACATTTAATATAAGTAAAAATAAATATAGACTTCTGGTTTGATAGAAAATTATTTCTCATTAAAAATTACCAAAAAATTTGAGCCTACGTGAAAATACAACGTATTACAGGCGCTCTTTGATAAATTCATTATCATTATCATTCGAAAATTCTAAATGAATGTAAATGAAAATGTTTCGAGAATCGGTGAAACTTTTTGCCTGTAACTATGTCAAGTCCCTGGATCCTATGGACACAATTCTGTAGACAGTGTGGTTCTGCTTTTCCAGCATTGTTTTGATTTTATAAATATGTAGCAATATTGTCGCCAAACTGCACATTACTTCATTTCTCAGTAAAAACATTTTAATCAATAAGTGAATTCCAACATCACAGTAACTTTACTCAAAGATTACAATTGTTTCTCTTTCAAATATAGTCGCCCGCGTGGCGTAGTGGTTAGAGCGTCTGATCTAGAGTCGCGAAGTAAGGAGTCAATCCTTACGTCGCGGGTTCGAATCCCACTGTGGGATGTGGAGACCGGTCCTTCGGATGAGACCGTATAAACCGAGGCCCCGTGTCGCAGTAGGTGCTGGCACGAAAAAGATCCCTCACTGCTCAAAGGCCTTAAGTGCTGATCATAGGACAAAATTTGTAGCCCTCCACCGGCAAGTGGTGGCGTCTCCATATGAGTGAAAAATTCTCGAGAGGGACGTTAAACAACATACAATCAATCAATTAATCTTTCAAATATAAGCAAAGTTATTAACTAAAACATAATATTTTGAAAAAGACAGCTAGTAATTTTTTAACATTGTATTTGTATTCACATAACCCTTTACTCGAAGAAACAAGATGTGTTTGTGAAAAACTTATGCCCCCGTATGGCAACATAGCAGAGATTAAACTTTTCTTTCATGCAAATTTGATTAATTGGTACCAAAAATTGGGTATTCCCATTGGAAAACAATTAAAGAATTTGAAAGTTGGCCAATGCTTAAGTTTTTTTCAATAAGTACAAAAATTTCCAAGGTCAAGGTAATTGGTATCCAATGAAAGTCTTGCCATAAAGAATACTTATGTAGAGTATGGAAGCGCTAGCCCTAACCGTTCAGAAGTTATGGCCAGGTTTTTTTTTTAAAAAAGGTCAAACTCAAAGGTCAAGGGGTCAAAGTTCTTGGTATTCAATGAAGGGACGTCTCACAAGGATTACATTTGTAAAGTATGAAAGCCCTATCCCTCATCGTTCAAAAGTTATGGCCAAGTTTAAAGGTTTTTCACAAGTATGGAAATCTACTAGGTCAAGGTCAAAGGGTAGAGGTTGTTGGTATCCAATGAAAGGTCTTTCAACAAAGAATACATTTGTGAAGTATAAATGTCCTGGTATAAACTGGTTCAAAAGATATGTCTAAAGAAAAAGTTAAAATTTTTCATGTAAAAGTGGGTCAAACTCCAAAATCAAGGACAAAAGGTCAAATTTGGTGGTACTCAAAGAAAGGTCTTATCAAAAGAAATACACATGTGAAATATGAAAGTCATACCTCCACTAAATGAAAAGTTATGGACAAGATTAACGTTTTTTCGGACAAATAGACAAACAGGGAGCAAAGAGACGGACTACGGGCACGAAAAAACTATATACCCCCGAAACTTCGTTTACAAGGGGCATAAAAATAAAGGGTATACGATTATATGTACTCCATAAATTATAATTCTGTATAATTTGGATATCGCTTCACAATAAAAAATACCTTCAACTTACAATTTTAATATCATGCCTGATTTTAAGGAGTGCTACCTCGAGAAAGTCACAACAGAAAACTTGGAAGTTCACATTAATGCCGGTTGTAGAAGTAAACAGGTTAGAAATATAATAATTTATACATAATATTGTTAATTAAAATCCTTTCTATTTGAATTCTTTTAATTAAAAAAAATCCTTTTTTCTACTCATTATAAACATTTAATGCAATAATTTTAAGTTACAATTTAAACAAAATAAGTAGCAATTAAATGAATATATATCTAAGATTACAATGGTTTGCATGAAAATGTACATAATATTACAATTGAAGACATTGTTAATGTTTCTTGAATTAAAAAATGTAATTTAGGTTTGTGATATTTTGGCGTCTCTTGGTGGAAGGCGAAGGGATATTGTGAACTGTGCCGAATGTTGTGTTAACCCTCCTGGCGCTTCAGAACCTTGTAATTCAAGACTGTGTGGTCAGCAGCCTCTTGGTAAGGCACGTACTTTTCATGTCATAGAATCGAAATGTTTGTCCACTTTTGGGTTAAAACAGTGGTGGTTTGATGTAGCGGTTGCTTTCATGTATTGCTACCAATTTCGTTATAGTATTTCTATGCAGAATTAAAAAAAAATCCAGATTTGTTTTACATTTCAAAAATAAAGAATTTAATCTACATGTGCAGTGTATTTCATACATTTTTGAACGTATATATACTCCTTTATTTTTTCTTTCAGACTCTGTTTTGTTTAAATTTGCTGAAACTTAATTTTTTTCTTTGTCGTAATTATGATTTACAAAATAAAATAAACTTGATATTATTAATCATATTAGATTTTCAAGAGATGATATTTTAAATATTTAAAAATAAATCTCTTATTTTAACTAAATCGACAAATAAATTGTTTTGAAATCAATAAAAAAGGGAGACATTTCGCCATAAAACAAAAATATGGAAATTAAAGTAAAGCAATTTATGGGCCGCGAAAATTCATTCATAATTTAATCAATATATTTATGTTTTCGGGGTAGAGAGGTAAAACGTAAGATTTAAAATATAAATAAAAACCTTATAAATGTTATTGCGTTTAATGCATGTTGTTTGTTGTTAAACACCCTTCTCGAGAATTTTTCACTCACATGGAGACATGGAGAAATTTTACCCTATTCTCGGCACACAGAGCCATTGAGAAGTGAGGGAACTTTTTCGTGCCAGCACCTACTGCGACATAAGGTTTCATCAGAAGGACCGGTATCCACGTCCCACAGTGGGATTCGAACTCGCAACGAAAGGATTGACTCCTTACTTGGCGACTCTAAGACAGACGATCTAACCACTGCGCAACGCGAGCGTATAATGTTTAAATCAACACACAGACTTGTCAAGTGAGCATAATTTCTTGAAGCGCACAATAAGTGGTTTTTTTTTATCTACATAAATTCAAATGAAAACGTTTTTAAAAAAAAGAAAAGAAGATAGGACATTTTAACCTTGATACTGTATCAAAACACAGTATAGTTAAGAAGTGTGCACAATTAGATAGAGAAGGGACGGTTTTAACCTAATGTAATTTAATTAATAAATCATCATTGCACAGAACATCTTATTGTTTTTAAGAACCATCGAATGATATCGATGTACATAACAAAATGTATGCTTATTTTATCCCTCAAAATTTGTTATTAGAGATCAAAATGTAAATTCGGTGGTACTTTTCCAAGTTTCTCTTAATGTTCCAAGGTTAATGGGAAATAATTGTTTGATTGATAATTTGTTGTTTTACGCCCTGTTCAATTTTTTTTCACTCAAAGAGATGTCACCATATACCAATGAACTAAAGGAACTAATAACAATAGAATGTGCTTAATACTTACCAATTCCTGACAGTTACAACTGTGTCACCTTCAGCTGTACCAGGACTGAAATGCATGAGTTGTCATCATGCCCTTTCTATTCACGAATGCAGGAAAACAACAGTGGATTGTCAGCACAACGAGGTGATTATAACTGCTTGCTTTGATGCAGTCACACAGAAAGTCTATAATCTAATGTAAGAATTTTCAAATGAAATTATAGGCACTCTATTGACATACATTTTTTATATAGTTCTATTTCCTGGGAATGGAAATAATGGAAATTGTTTAATCAGCTGACTACTAGTATTCCTTTATTCAAACCTGAAAAGGTCTACACTGTTTTCGATATAATTTCATGTATGCATGTATGCAGAGTTACAAAAACGTCAGATCTTTTTTAGGAATGTTATTTTGAATCCGTTACAACAACTGATCTTAAAGTAAAGTTCAATGCTGGATGCAGAAGTAGAGCGGTATGTTCACATATTTAGACATGAAGGGTCATTCGTTAAATTTCATAATTAAGCATTCACTTAGCTAAAGCAATGTAAAATATTATATCAAGGGAGATGACCGAATATCAATGAATAATTATTACATGGTTATATTGGATGATCAATAATTAAGGATAACACCCGGCATTCTGATATTACGTTATAGGTATGCAATTTGATGAGTTCACTCGGACCAAAAATTGGCAAAAGAGATTTGGTAAATTGTGCTGAGTGTTGCAGTGACCCTCCAGACAGTGATGGACCCTGTAATACAAGATTATGTGGTGAAAGTAAGAATTGAGAGCAAGTTAATATTTTCTAAGTTTGCTCTTTATAAAAAACAGTATTCAATGAAACAATGAAAATCAGGAGACAAATAAAAAAACCTAAGTATTTGTTAACCGGTATTTTTAAAGTACCTTAAATTAATCCCTTGTACATATCCTAAATGCACAGTATGATGAACAATTATTGAGTGGTACCTATACTCGAAGTTGAATTATTTTTTTTAAGTCATGTTTAAATTATATGTCTATTCTAAAAATAAATAGGATACAGTGTTTTTTTCGTTTTTAGTGTACAATATTAATTGTTGATTGTAAACAAGCGATTTTACTCTACCAGTAAATTAAGTTCTACTTAGCAGAAATTCTTATACAGTATGTGCAAAAATACAATGCTTAAGCATTTGTCTTGGATGACTCAAAATAATTTAATTTGTACAATGATATTTTGTTATTATTATCTATTAATAGAAGAATAAATCTTACAGGCTCTGCTCCACGCTGCTTAGTGTGTAATGGTCTACAGACCTCTAGAGCAGATTGTAAGTCCTCGGCTATTTGCCCTCAAAATCAGGTAAAAAAAAATTGCCAAGTACCAGCAATCATATTTTGCACCAATAAATTCTATACTAAACAAAAAAAGAAACGCATAATCAGATTAAACTTGATAATCTAAGTTTTCAGTTTAATATTTAATTTTTTAAAAGTGAATGTAGAGGGTTTTGATAAAAATCAAACATGCCCTGTGTTGCCAGTAGAAAGGGAAGTTTATGTCAGTGTCGAGCCAGCAAATTCTGGGCCATACTGTCTAAAACAGTCCATATGTCCTTTGCCATGTCTATGCGCTGGTGGATTTCCAATGTATGGATATTGTGCACGAATACCAGCTCCTATCAGTCTATTGCGAACAATTTATGGACTTATATGCTGATTTTTTCATCCAGCAATTATAGCAGCAGTTTTTACAGCAATTGTGAATCGCATGAGGTGCTTAAAAAAGAGGGGGGGGTCTGACGGTGCTGCCTGGGTGTGGTTAACTGCGGATTGCCAATTATTGGTCTTCTGACATTAGTTAAGCGACTGCAAAGCCCATTGATGTATTCCAAATGCGGTTGCAACTTCCTGTTGCGTAGCTCTGTTTGATATCATCGTTAGTCTGGTTGTGTTATTCTTTGTTTCGGCGTGGCATTGCAGCATCTACACGGCAGTCAAATCTTTAATATGGGTTTAATTGGGGTGTTTATAGTTTCTCTAAATCCAAAATATCAAAGAAAATATCCGATTTAGAAGAGATCATGAAAAATACTACTTTCAAAAACACATTTATTCAAGGGAGATTATTCACCACTGGGGATTTAAAACCCCATGTTGTCCTTTAAATAGGTCACAGGTATCCAATGATATGAATGATAGTTGTTCCAACTACTTTTTAAAAATTTCATTGACGATTTAACCAATATGCGTTTCTTTTTTTGTTGAGTATAGTATAGAATAAAAAATGTAGAAATGAAATTAACAGTTTCATAAAATTTCACCACAGTAAAAATGCTTGAAAAAAAGACGAAAAATGATGATTTTACAAGTATATTATAAAAGTCCATTTGATGTTCAGGATGACGTTTACTTAGGTTTCAGAGAACGGAAAGAAAATTTTATAAAGTATAATATATTAAATAAAAAATTGTTCAAAATAGATAAAATAAGCAAGTTTTAGCTTACTCATAATTAATTAAACAATTTGATATTTTATTATTTGAAGAAAATATGCAGGAACAAATGTCATTGCATGGTAATGCAGAGGGAATTTGAACTAAATGTTTAATTTTTAATTTTTGTCATTTTTTTTTCTTCATTTTTTTGCGATATTAATCACAATGTAAAGCTGACATGCATTTTTAGACATCATTTTTCAAATGTGATATGTGTTCAAGCTCATAAATTAGTTCCTATAATTGAATGCGATGAAATAAAGAAATTGAAAAATATGAACAAAAACCATTTCAGGCAACATATTTCAATAATTTGATCATTGACCCCATATAATGTTAATACCATGAGAAACAGGACAACAAAAGTAACATGGGGCTATAGATAATTAAGAGTTCTTATCATTCAGATTTTTGTAGTATTCAATTAAGCAATTAACAATGGGAAAAATGTAGATATGACAGATGAAATTCGGACTGTAATAATTATCAAGTTTAATTTATGACCCAAACTCTAATGATTTCTTTATATGAAGCAACGCTGTTCCATTGCTATAATAATTTATTATTTAAAGAGTTTTCTTGCTTGTAATATTTTGTGGGTGAACAAATGGTCATAGTGTGAAAAATTGGGATATTTCCCGAGAAATTCTAAGAGGCCACTAGCATGAAAAGTAGGTCATTGACCCAGTTATTTGAAAGTGAAATTTAACACAAGAATCATAGGTGTACAATGCGTAATAAGTGGGGGTTGTTGTTCTCATCAGTGGAACTTTTAGTTATCTGAGTAAAGGTACACCTTAAAAATCTTCAATTTAGCTCATAAATTTATTTTTGTATAGACATGTTACAATGGGGTACGTATTGTTGGTTCCTCGTCCCTTCAGTACGTGTATGGTTGTGAAGAAGAGCAGGTTTGTTATCTATACGTTAGGCCTATGTGTATCCTAAACAGATCTTCATTTTAAGTTTGACATACCTATTTTAACCTGTATTTATTAAAATGTGGGTTAGACAAGAGAATTTAGCCCTGTCAATCTTGTAATAGTTTTAAAGCCTTTACATGCAATTTTCTCAAAATAGCATTAAAATAGGAAAAATACTGGTTTCTTTACTCAATGATTATTTGGTAGTATTCTAACTCTTATTTTAATTTAAATATGATTTTATCAAATGTTTTTAAAGATGTTTTGTGTACTTTTTAAAAGTTTTTAAAAGAAAACTATTTTTTCTTCGAGCACTTTTGAAATCATTGCTTCATTTTACTTTTTGCATTGAATCATGTCAAGATATTACATATGAATATGTGAATAGTCACAAATTAAATAAACTCTTAATGTTTTCATTAGAAATGTAACATAATTATAAAAGTTTTTTAAAAACTCGATTCCATGAATTACTTTAACCTCTTTCATTTTGGTAAAAAAAATTATTATTTAGACTTGCCAAGCATTCGCTAAGAATTATCATCATTATCACAACAATCAGCATGTCGGTAGATCCGTGCCCGATAGATCCGCATCCGGTAGATCCGTCTCCAATGATGGCGGAGTAATCGTATGTGATTCTTGTTGTAAAGACGACATGTGTAACGCCCAGGATTGCTTTGCTTTATTGAAAAGTAAGACACATACTCACTTGTTCTGTGTATTTATGCTTTAGACCAAACACCGAAAAAAATCTGACAAACACAATATTTAAATACTACTTGAAATGTAATTTAAATGATAAACTCCATAAGCCTGTTTTAAACGATTTAAAGGAAGATAAAGGTGATAGGAATACATCTTTTACAAAGTATTTTATATATAGAGGGAAAATTTCGCCCCCGTTTTATTTTCGCCCTATTTAAGGTGGATGAATTTAAAACGGGGCGAATCAACAGACCACAGCATAATTTTTTAACATAACTGTGACTGGGTGAATTTAAAACGGGGCAGAATTGTTTGCAAGAGTAAAAGGGCGAAAATAACCCTGTATACAATATTCATCATGAATAATTCAGAAAGCATAACATGGTATTTTTTGTTTTATTTGTAGATATGACAGTAAATATGTTTGATACAACACAAATGCAGACCGGTAATGTCATTGGATAATCTCTGTCTAATTATAATGAAATAAACAATTTTCTGTAAAGTATATATTTTTAAAGACAAGTGCATACAAAAGTTTGATGTGGCATTTGAAAGACAGACTTAAAATGTATGATGTTAAGGCAGAAGAAACTATTTAGGGAATCAATGGACTAATTTCTTGCGAAAAATATACCATGGATATCGTTTTAAGCTTTCCTTTATTCGCTGGAGAGTTTTTATATTTTTGATAAGGCTATCGCTATTAACTGGTATTTGAAACAAAACTGAGAATATATATAGTATACGTGCTTTGTTTGATACAACCATTGGAAGCTGCATAAATCTTTCACTCATAGATGATGCTTACCAAAAATATTTTTCCTCTGTATCTATCAGCTAATCTCAACCATTTTGACCTATATAATCTATCAATGACGGAAAAGAATATATTTGAATGTCAGTGTGTCTGCCCTCTGGGGCCTGAGCCAGCCTAAATCAGTCTGCAAAAGTCCTTCTTAACATCAAGCAATTAAATGATAGTAATAAATAGTCTCTTAACACCGATTTTGAAATTCATGATCCTATAGGATTACGGGTTTTGTTACCGGGTTCTTAAATTTGAAATGATTATTTTGCATTATTTAATTATATATATCTCGACAATATCGCTAAATCCAGCAAAATAATTCCCATTTGTACTATATTATACTCTTTGAATCCTTTGTAGTGTTCTATTTTATGAGATGACCGTAAAACCGCTTTTGAGTTTTTCTGTTCACTTTATGACATATTGTAATATTTAATACTTTCTTGCATTATGTGTTGTTAACATCATTCATCTTGCATGTAAATAGCAAATGTTTTGAAGGATATACTGCATTCCAATTAAGTAACTGAAAAAGTCAAGAGTTAAACCTTTCTAAAATTTACCTTTACAATACTCAAGGGACGACTTTTTTTACCAAAAAAAAAAAAGAAAAAGAAAAAAAGAACCACAAGCAAGGGGAAGAAAAATTAATCCTAATGTTATTTTATCCTAATTATATCGTAATCACTCTTCTGCAGCTGTATTTACATTTCAATACTTTAAAATTCAGACAGCAGTGCAATTTGGGAGATATTTAAAGATTAATACACTAAATGCAATTAAAATCTGTTGAAAAAATACAATGCTATGTTGTGTTGTGTTCTGTCTTTGTAGACATGTAAATTTCTGGCAGACAAATTCAGCAAGGCCTCCTACAAAGTGTGCATTACATCATAATACGTTCAAAACAATAGATCACTGATTCTTAACTGAAATGATTCATATGAAAGATAATAAAAACCCACATCTTATTTCTATGTATATACTGATCATTTTAAGAGACAGCTACTGGATGAAATATCATAATGATTTTTTTTTAAAGTTTTGAGGTAGAAACAACTTAAAGGTATACGAGATATAACAAGACATATACAATTTTAGTAGGAGTTCACAAGGACATTGTAAAGAAAGGCAAACTCATAACGATACAAAGATATACAATTTTAGGGTAGGCTGGTTGTCATTTTCAACTTCATTGAAATAAACATTACCTTTTCGTTTAAAATTTTGAAATATTTATATCGTGGCTGAAGTTAAATACAGTAAAAGTCAGACTTCACGGATTAATACTGTTAGCTTAAGTTTAATACAGTAAACGATGAGTTACTGTGGTAAGCTATAGTCTAAGAAATGTTTACTCTTGTAAATTAATGTGTGAATGTTTATTTTTAACAATTTACCTATTCTGCCATTTATAAAAATAATTCCACATCTAAGGATATCAATTAAATGATACACATAGTTGTTTTCTAAATCTTAAATCCACAACTGTTGAATATTATTAATTCCAGTTTTCATACATGTATGTGATCCTTAAATGAAAATATAAATTACATATTGAAAGGATGTGTTTTTTTTAAAAATACGAAATGCTTGTTTGTAGCCTTAGAAATATAAACGAAGTACAGGATAATAACAAGTAAATATTCGAAGACAATCGAAATATCATACGAAATCATCAAATGATC